>NC_135169.1:13620351-13705351 GCF_041146795.1 Maylandia zebra | reverse complement strand
CTGGGAGTAATCTGGGTCCGAAACTCCGTATGCTTCAGGTCAAATGAACACTGCAGCATCACTGAGAGTTAAAAACTGTCTAAATTCTTTCATCTTTAATAAAACGATCAGCATTGCTGCTTAACCAGGTGAAACTATGAAGTTTAACTTCCAGGCATCCATGAAAACCAAATTTATTACATTTAACGGAGTTAGAAGTTAGCAGGAAGCTAGCGGGAGTTAGCTCGCTAGTTTCGCTAGTTACCTAAGCATGATATTGCATGTTCTGACTGAGAGATTTCTGAAAGAATTAAAAGGTACAGCTCTGCTATCACTTCCAACATAAATGAAGACAGGAAACTAAACAGCAGTGACGTTTGTAGGTAGAGCTGGGCAATAGAACGATAACGATATGTATCGCGATATAACTTTTACTCGATAGAGAAATTAAGCTATCGCGATAGACTTCGCCGCTCTTGTCCTCTTAAAATAAAAATTTTTTTTAAAAAAAGGTCAGCCAATCCAAACTAAGTAGCGCAGAGCCGAACCAATCACAGCCGCAGCGTCACGTCGCGTGACTTGTTACGTACAGCACAAGTGCCAAGCCGCACGTGTGTTTGTTTGGGAAGCAGGCAGTGGGTAATGGAGCCAGCGCGTAATGGAGGAAATGAGTGTGCCGACTAGAAAAATCAACCGAGCGTGACCGAAGAGAAAACAGATGACGGTTCCAATGCCGGAGAGATTGTCGAACGGAAGAGCCATAGAAGTTCCGTAGTGTGAAGGTATTTCGGCTATTTCAAGTCTGACAAAAAACAGAGTAGCGTGCACTGTAAATTGCACGCTACTCGGCACGAAAGCAAGTCTGGAAATACAATAAACTGGTGCATGCGTCACACTGTGCGCCACGTTATTGTTTCGGTGAAATGAATTTCTACAATACTGTTACTGTTAATTCTACTCTGCAGTGTTTAAATGCTTACATATACACAGTTACTGTCCGTCCACACATACGACTCGGGTCTGCTTCTATGCCCCAGCTTTGTTTACTTTTTCCCACCGAGGCTTCTAGACTTCTGATTGGCCAACATTTCTGCACGGTTAGGAATCTAGCGCCACCTGCTGCTTTGGCATGTTCATAGCAGCGTTTTCCTTCATTTCTGCCTTTATGTGTGGACGGGATTATTTTTTAAAACGAAAACAGAAAATCTCCGTTTTCAAAAACACCCGTGTACGTGTGGACGTAGCCTCAGTCTCTGACTGGAAGCGCTAATTCGTCATTCGGCTTTTGTCAGACTAAAGTAACTGTTAAAACTGTTTGAAAAGCTAAGCTATACAACAAGGAGAGATTGAGAATTTCCTTTTAGTTCTCAGTTTATTTGATACTGACAAAAGTTAGTTTTGTCTGTTCTTCTGTAAAACAAACTAAGATTTATTTTTAGAATTAATATTTTGTTTCTAAGTGGAATTGACAATTTAATAGTCTGTTTCGTTTGTTCTATTTTGAAACTTAAACGCTTTAGCGGCTGCCTTTTGTGTAGTTTGCAATATTTGCCTTTATTTATCTGAAAAAGCCTCATGTTCCTTAAGTACATCTACCCTGTTGAACTTATTATGGGAAATAAATATTTAAATCAAAACAAGCTGCTGATTATTTCACATTTTACTTGTGAGCAACGGCACATTTAAATCTTACAAATATAGTTATTTGGCTTATATCGTGATAGATATCGTTATCGCCTGAAATGAAAAAAACATATCGTGATATGAAAAAATCTCATATCGCCCAGCTCTATTTGTAGGGTTACTGAAGTTGGGCTAGCTGGTATATAATGATGTGCTACCTGATTGCTAGCGACACAGCTATGTTAGCATAACATAAACAGTGAAGCTGGAGGACGAACACTAACACTTTTCCACTTATAAAAGTTAACGTTAAAGTTCCTGATAGTTAGACACAAATGCAATTGCATGGCAGGATGCTGTAAACGGACCAAACTTAAGTCAGGAGAACAACTGAGATAATCCATCCACAATACAAGGTTAGTCATTAATATACTGCAACAACATGGGAATAGAGCAGCTGCAGAGAATTCAACATTAATGAATCAATGGTACAGAAGTGGAGGAAGCAACAAGAATGAGTTTAATAAAGTTTGATTTATCTGACTGCTTTGTTTCGCTTAATGTGCCTTATAATCCCGTGCACCTTATGGTCCGAAAAATACGTACTGTACACTGCAGTTTAATGTTGCAAAGCACCTCGTTTTAACTTCAGTGGATATTATACATGGTTATGCTCAGGATATGTCAGCCCATTTCTACTGGAAATGCCTTTTGGTTAAACTTTCAGCAAGGAATTTGCATTTGCACTGTTACATTTTTATAAAGCTTTACTGTACATAAAAACCAGCTTCTTGTTTAAGAGAAAATAAATGGAAAGTTGTCTTTTTGCGCTAGTAATGTTGTGGAGTTGTATTTTGTCTCGCATCAATTATATCGTCAGTTATATCGTTATCGCAAATTTTCAAATATATATCGTGATAAATATTTTTGGCCATATCGCCCTGCTCTAAACCATAGCACAAAAACTTGGACTTTGAAAGGAAGGTGAAAAGGTAGAAGTTACCGTATTTTTCAGATCATGAGGCACACCGAATTATAAGTCGCATTAAGCGACACAAAACCACAGAAGACCAGAAGTCTTGTTCTTTGTCCAGATGAACAGTTCCCAATTAATCAGGGTATTTAGGATGCTTTAGAACCGCTTGGATTCTTTGGAATGGTATGGAACTTTGGATTTTCCCAGAGACTGACAGTTTGTGAAGAGTATGCATAATTCTGGACATAACACTTTTTGCTCAAATGTAAAAAAAAGCTGAGAATTTTTTTTTCCACAAAAATGCCTCTTGTATATCATCTTATTATCTTTTGGGAAACACCTGTGCCATTTCCCATCAAAAAAAATAACTTGCTAGTTGAATAAAACTCACTTTAAGTCAAAATTTGCCAGGGGTATAAATAATAATGGGCTAGACTGTATGCTTTCTGGCTGATGTTTTGGTCACTTTTCAATCCTGGTAGTGATTTCACTCTAGTGGTAACATGAGACGAAGTCTACAACCCACACAAGACGTTCCAGCCCTGTATTCCAGTCCTAAATCTAACCTTATCCCTAAAGAGGTCATAAGAGAAAACAAGTTACATAAGACAAGAGAAAGTCACGAAAAACAAACAGAGAGAAAAGTAGTAAACAAATAAAGACAAATAGGTCACAAGTAAGGGGAAAACAAGCAAAGTAAGACAAGAAAGTCATGCAAAGAGAAAAACAGAAACAAAAGCAAGAAAGAATTTTTAAGAAACACAAGTTTGAAACCCAAGAGTGGGAGGAGCAAAGAAAGAGTATAAAAGCCAAGAGAGGCACAGAAATAAATAGAAAGAAATGCCGAAACGTCACGAGGGCCCAATGATGTAAAATGCTTATACACCCAAGATGGGTAATTTTTTTGAAACAGGGCAGGGACATCACCACCCGGCCCCAATGATGGCCCGTGCACTTCAGACTATCACGTTAGCCAAAGCCAAATAACTATATTTGTAAGATTTAAATGTGCTGTTGCTCACAAGTAAAATGTGAAATAATCAGCAGCTTGTTTTGATTTAAATATTTATTTCCCATAATAAGTTCAACAGGGCAGATGTACTTAAGTTGGTAACGAGGATCCATTACCTTAATTGGCTGCTTGAATCCTTCATTTTCAACCGTGTTTATTGGTAGCATGTCTTTAGCAAGGCAGTAGGCTATGGCATTCGTTATGTCGCTATGTCTCTCAGCTTTTTTGTCATATGGTAAGACGCTGGAGAATGCCGACTCAATTGACTGTTGCTGCTTCACAGGGATTCCCCTGGTTGTTTTCGATGACGAATTAGCGATTTCAGTCAGAGATTGAGCATGCTCTAGTGGGTGGCACTGCTTCAGGGGACAAAAAAAGGTATGTTGTATAACCAGACTTTGTGGGAACATGCTTTCGGCACAATTTACATTGCGCGCTACTTTTTTGTCACACTTCAAATAACCGAAATACCTCCTCACTACAGAATTTCTCCGGCCCTTCCTTTCGACAATCTCTCCGGCATTGGAACCGTCATCTGTGTTCTCTTCTCTAACCTGGTCACCCAAGCTCTCGGTTGATTTTTCTCTAGTCGGCACACTCATTTTCTCCATTACCCGGCCGGCACGGTGGCTGGCTGCTTCCCAAACAAATACATGTGCAGCTTGGCACTTGTGCTGTACGTAACAAGTCACGTGACTTGACGCTGCGGCTGTGATTGGTTTAGCTCTGCGCTACTTAATTTGGATTGGCTGTTCTTTTTTTCTTTTTTTTAAGAGAGGAAGAGAGAGAGACGAGGACTATCGCAACAGTTTCATTTTTCTAACAAGAAAAAGTTATTTCGCAATACATATCGTTATCGTTCTATCGCCCAGCTCAACTTATTCCCAACCTTAACCAGCACTTTAATGACGTTAAATAGTGTTTTCCCAAGCGATTATAAGAAAAGGAGCAAACGTGTAGATTGAGTCCAAACGGTTTTCATATTTCCTCATTTTTTCCAATGTCATCATTTAGGAACGAGTTGGGTGCCCAAAAACGTAATATATTGACGATTTGTCACCTAGCGTAAAATGTTACGCTCTGGAAGTGAGAATGTGTTGTCAATACAAGCTGTGGGGATAAGGTTTGCTGTGTCTGTCGGCTTAGTGTCCGGTGTCATGGAGATGCTATCAGGAGACAGTACATCAGGAGCCTCAAGTGCCAGTGTCCTGCAGGTTTTAGATGTGTTCTTGATCCACCACAGCTCATTAAAAAAAAACAATACCTCCTAAATTACTTCCTCAACATGTCTCCAAGTTCTCCAGAGGCCTGGTAATAAACTAATTATCTGATTCGGGTGTGTTGACCCAGGGTGATATCTAAAACCTGCAGGACACCGGAACTTGAGGACTGCAGTTGCCTAATTATCACATAATTATGAATGAAATGTTTTTATTAGACTTGTCTACTGATCATACATCAGAAACATGAAACAGCAGCCCTGTCTAGAACTGAACTTTATTCATGTATGTCACGGTTCTGGGTCCGTTGGACCCAGTATTTTGAGTTTATTATGTTTTGGTTTAATTTTTTATTTTGATAGCTTGCTGCGAGACCTCACACCGAGCACATCTACTGCGGGTGTGGTGTCTGTTATCGGACCCGGATTTAGCAACATCCCCAAAAACCCGAAGAGGAGAGTCCTGGCCCCTAGCCCTGCCAGTGTAGCAGAAATGATGAGGATGATGATGGCAGCAGCAGCCGTTTTTCCTCTGCGTGAGTAGTTTAATGTTGTTCGTGTGTAATTTACATTGAGTAGGCTAACCAGGTTATTACATTATTACATTAATGCATGTAAGGTGAACTAGCAAACACCTTCATAGTTACATGCAGCTGTCTTCTTGTTTGATGGCAGATACTCCCTTCACCCTGGCCAAAATGGCTAAAATGACCAAAGAAAAAGAGGGAAACAGCTGAATATGAGAGGTTTTTGGACAAAGTTTGTGTTTTTTCCATTGTTTAAGAACTGCTTCCAGCCAAGAGTGATACCATATATGCCCCATAGCTGTAGAAAAGGCTAACATTGTTATCTTTTTACAAAAAACCAGCTGAACATGAGAGGTTTTTGGACCAATTTTGTGTTCTCCATTCTTTAAGAACCGGTTTGAGCACCGGCACCGTTTCAAAAGTACCGATTTGGCACCGGTATCGTATAAAACCTAAACGATACCCATCCCTACTGACCAGACACTTTATAAATTCTTTGTGGCACATATCCTTTGAGCTTGGGTCCTATACCAGACGCTTTGGAGCATTGAGGGTCCTAAGCAGTATCTTAGCTGTTTCTAGGACTGCAGTCTTCTGGAAAGAGATCTCCAACGTTTTTCCTAGGATCTGCTGGAGCCAGACTACACTAGGTGCAGAGTCACCGATACATGAAGCTATACATTTTTAGACATAAGTTGTTGCATAGGTGGTAAAAGTGGTTTTCCATGTTTGAGTCCATGGTGGGGACCGGTTTGCATTATAATTTGCATAGTACAATTTCCTGGTCCATGTCAGACTGTTCATAACCAACCATGTTAATGCTACAGATGTAGTCCCTCGTTTAGGAATAAGGTGCTCAATGTGTTTTGACTGCTCCAAGAGCACAAACACAATCCAGAGGTCCAGTTGAGGTTCAGGAAGCAGCTACAGCCACCTGTCAGTCAAAGAGACCATGTCCCCAACATTAAGCCTTACCACTGACAGCCTTGCTTGAAATCCTCTATCACGGTACCACTACCAAAAAATGACCACCATCAGCATTCTGAATGACTGCTGTGTAGTGGCTCGTGCTCCAGTAATCATGAAGTGCTTTGACAAACTGGTCCAAACTCAGGTCATCACAAGCTTCCCAAACCATCCAGCAGCATGCCTACAGAGCTCTACAAAGGACCTCATAGTCACAAATGTGTCCTGACCACCCTAGGAGCTATGCTCGGCTACTCTTTATTATTTCAGCTCAGCATGTGATCACAGTGGTGATAACTGAATATTGTACTGGACAGATAAATTAAAAGGCTTTGAACTTACGATTGGGCGAGATGGTATCCATCTGAGGGTCCTCCACAATGTGGACCTTGAGATGCACGTGGGTGTCTGATTGACTGATCTGAGGTTTCTCAGACTCAACTCTGGGGGAAAAGAACAAAATTGGATTGAACTGTTGACATAAATAACAAACTCTAACAGCAGCAGCTTACTCTTTTCTTTGACTCACTCAGTGGTCAGTGTGGTTGGATCCAGGCTGGGTGGAGGAAGTTCAGCAGCAGTAGCATCTTCTCTCTGTAGAGACCTTTTCTCTGGACCCTAAATTTCCACCAAAAAGTAAAAGAATAGTTTTTTTCTGATTTTTCATTCAGAACAACATGCTCCACATTTAAACAATGTTTTCACCCTGATGTTAAATTGGTTCTTGCAGTACCTTCAGTCGGATGTAAATACCAGGATTCCCAGTCCCATTCTTGCAGATCTCTTCTGCAGTCATACTCTCCACTCTTGGAGGAATTAGATTGTGGTTGCGACCAATTAAGATGGTAAAAGGTTCACCAGCAGCCAGCTGAGGGAAAGTGGACCTCAGCAGAGCCAGGAAGTCAGCCTCCTGAAGACCACGAGGAACATTCAGCTCATGAGACGGGTGATTCTGACACACTGAGAGAAAACAGAGAAGCTCACAAAGTCAGAATCAGAATGTCTTTTTTGTCATTGTCACAGGTAGAACGAAATTAGAATTGATCTCTGATCAATGCATCATCCATACAAATGTAAACTTTAAATAAAATTTGTAAAATAAAATCACTTCAGGAGTAGCAGCATCAAGACATATTTTTCTGATTTGGTAAAAGCTGTGTTTGAGTCTGTTTGTCCTTACGCTGATTGCTTTGTACCGTCGGCCCGAGGGCAACAGTTCAAACAGGGAGTGGCCAGAGTGTGAGGTATCTTTTATAATGTTACGAGGTTTTTTAAGACAGCGGGCAGTGTGACTACAGTCAAAGCAGTTTCAGTCATCGACAAGTTAGAAGACATGTTTTCCTGAATCAACTAATAAACGGGTAACTCAGCAAACCTGCACAGAGAGCTGGATGACTAGTACGTTGGACTCTTGAGACATGCAAAGCCTCTAAATCAAGTTAAGGAGCTAATAAGAGGTAGAAAACGTTAACGGCATCAAATCCTTCCAAAGATCTTTGAAGGTTAAAAGCTTTAAACTTACTTATATTTGTGATCTTATCAATCTTAGGGTCCTCAAGGATGCGGATCTTAAGTCTTAAATCTTCTGGACACAGTGACTGTTGTATGTAGAGGGTAGATCCCCGAGAAAGTCTGATGATTTCCTCTGGTGTCACAGAGTCTCCTTTCAGAGGTTTGAGTTTGTTGTGCTTGGCCCTTAAAAAAAGGTCAAAAGGTTCATCTCCAGCCAGCTGAGGGAAGGTAGACCTGAGTAGTTTCAGGAAGTCAGCTTCCTGCAAACCACGATGAACCTTCAGCTTGTGAAGCGGGCACGTCTGAAACACTAGAACACAGAGGAACGCTGAGAGATCAGTTCAATTTTTCCAGTATTAGGAGAAAGAAATCATCACTTTCCTGTTGTACTTTCACTAAATGTTCGTCTGATACTACTTTCCAATTGAATCTGGAATCTGCTTTCACAGTTTGGAGGTACCAGTGGTGACATGGGCTCCTAATGTTCCAATCATCACAGTGAAATCTTCCACATCTGCTCCAGAGTTTCATGTGTACTGAGGTGTTTTCATTGTGTTTTATAATGAAAATATTCTTGGTATTATAGTACATATTTCTTTATTAATATGTTACAATTCTTAGACCAGGGAGTAGTGCAGAAAGATGAAGATGTCCATGTAGAGTGCAGGGAGGCAGCACAAACGGTATATGTGTCCTGACCAATGTTCCCTCTAATTTTTCATGTGTCTGAGCGAACACACAAACTCCCTGAGCGATCCCTTGGACCATTGTGAGCGACATCAGACGTGTGCACTGTGGTCATGCCAGCATCGAATCCATCCAAGTTACATGGTTTATTAAAATAATCAAATTATAGCATTTACATTTACATACAAGCTCTGACTTGTATTATGGGTATGAGTCTGGTCTGGGAGATAGTCCTGTAACGCTCTGTCTGCAAAATACAGTTGATGTCGGGCAGTTAATTATATAGTTACTTCTTCAAAAAAGTTACTGAGTTTTGCAAACAAAGTTTTTTGCAACTGTTTACCTAAAAATGCAACTAAGGCATTTTTTTAAAAAAACATTTCAAACTATTTACGGAACAGTCAGCTGTTCTGCATCAAATTTGATGCCCCCCCATTCCTAAACCACTAAATGCCATATTGCCATATCATGTTTTGATTGGTCGACATGGTACATTTTTCGACGAATGGGAAAGGGTGGGGGCTTTTTGGTTTTGTCTTTGCTCACAGGTGGAGAGTGCTTTCGAGCGTTTTCCTTATAAAACGCAGTTTTTACCATTTCTTCCCGCAGTAAATATAAACAATGATAATATTCAGGAAGAAAACCAAACATTGCAGATATTTTTGTCACAACTCTGGTTTTACGTGGCCTATCAACACAATTTAAAAACTGGTATAAAGTCCACACTTATTCCGTCAATTGTTCTGTCTGTCCTGCTCACATCTCCAATGGTTATACACTAACGTGGCTTCACGCCACATCAGTCACGCCACTTTGCTAGCTAAAACACCGGTGTCGACACATAAGGACGCTGTCATAGCCTGTTAGCGATGTTGATTAGCTGCGTATATACGAATGTGAATCGCATTATTGGCTGGACTATGGGATAAGGTGGCATCGGTCTAACCCCATACGGGAGCAGCCAGTCACTTACTAACACTGCAAAAGACAGAATTGTTAAAATATTTACTTTAATTTCAATTCAGGTTAGATTTTTTTTTTGCGCACAACCTAGATTTTCTGTACGCAGTACGCAGCTTAGAGGGAACATTGGTCCTGACCAGGGTTTCAGCTGCTCTCGAGCATTACTGGCATCAACAATTGTGATTTACAAGGTGCAAATGACTGTTTTTGGTATAGAGGTGTGGTGGAGACCATCAGCTTCACCTGTGTTTAATAGACCGATCTCCGAGCAGGTAAAAGGGTGAAAAGCACTTCAGAACTTACCTAGTAGGTAACAAGGTGATATACGGCTTACATGTGCTGCATTTTTATAGCAGAAACATCTAAATTTCACATCATGTTTGCTTTAGACTTACCTTGTTTTGACAAAACATTAATCTTTCGCTTTTCCAGGATGCGGATTCTGAGATTTATATGGGTGTCTGTCTCAGTGGATGGAAGATCTTCATGATCTTCATCAGCATCTTCTTTCTGTTTTACAGAAGGTTGGAATTTTCTTCTCAAATCAAGTTGTCAATGTGTTGTAATCTTTGGTAACGCTGTTGAGATCAGTTAAATCTTCTCAGCACAGTACCTGCAGTCGTATGTAGAGGGTAGATCCCCGAGAAACTCTGATGATTTCCTCTGGTGTCACAGAGTCTACTTGCAGAGGTTTCAGTTTCTTGAGGTTGCAATATAAGAAAAGGTCAAAAGGTTCATCTCCAGCCAGCTGAGGGAAGGTAGACCTGAGTAGTTTCAGGAAGTCAGCTTCCTTCAAACCACGACGAACCTTCAGCTTGTGAAGCCGGTACATCCGAAACACTAGAACACAGAGGAACACTGAATCAATCACAGTGAAATCTTCCACATCTGCTCCAGAGTTTCATGTGTACTGAGGTGTTTTCATTCTGTTTTTAACATTTAAATTTCACATCACGTTTGCTTTAGACTTACCAGTATTTGAAAGCACTTCAATGTTTGGGTTTTCCAATATGCGGATTTTGAGATCTATGCAATTTTGTGATTTGCTGATTCGACGTTTGCCATGTTTTTTTCTCCTCTTAGACGGGACTGTTTGAGTCAAGAACCTAAGGAAAACACGGAAAAACGGGAGCTGGGATACAAAAGATAACACATATACTTTTGTACATAGTAGACATTTATGCACTTGTCTTTTAACCTTGATGTTGTTACATAATCCAGCTCTGTCGTGTATCCTTCCTCCTGCTCTAAATATTCATACTCTTCATCCTCTATCGGTGCCTGAAATCCCAGGCTGCTACTGTCGTCCACCCCTAGGAACAAATAAATTCTTATGTTAGTCACAATTATGTGTTGCCCAGCTCAACAAGAACTTGACCATTTATATAACCGAAAGGGAGCATGCTGCTACTATCTACTGTTTGTGCTTTAAGAGGACATGAGCTAATGTATCTTTCTTATATATATATGTATATATAAGAGACATGTTGTTGTTTCATGTAAGAGACATGAAACAGCAGTCCTGTCTAGAACTGAACTTTATTCATGTATGTCAAAGTAGCTTCTTACTCAGCTCATATTTGTCCTGCTTCTGATCATCCAGTAATGGACCACCTCCATCTTCACAGATGGAAAACAGCTGCTGGTCATCTGCAAAAGTATGTTTAATGTTCAATTTTAGAAAAACCAAATGTGATATGATAGAAGATAAATGGAAAAAAGTTTCTAGCAATGTTAAGATCCACATCAATGTCAGTTTTGGCCGGCGGTCATAGGTTCTGTCCAATAATATGACACAAGACTGGAGTAAAAGACATCCATGGATTGACACTTTATTAAAGAAGGAGCATGATAACAGCACAAACACTAACTACAACTAAACAAAATGGCTTCCTTTTATACTCTACCTTTTCAGGTGAGCATCTGGAATAGCCCAAGTATGGGGGTTAACTAATCAAAATGAACACATAACCCTCCACACAAACAAACATACAATAACATTAAAGCACATCACAAACATATACATATTTCCAACACATACTATAAACAAACCAATAACATAAGCTTCACCCATTTCTATCTAAATTAAAACCCTCTTTATCCATACTCCCTAACCTGGCACACTGGTCTGCTCCAAGAGCTCTTAAACAGGTGATTGAGCCGCTTTCACTCTTTTGCTCCACATCCTGCAAGAAACAACTAGGACAGGTGAGTACCTTTACAAGTTCTCATTTCACATATGTTTAGGTTATTGATAAATGATTAACTGCAAACAGCTCTAACTTTGGCTCTTCTCCGACACAGGTAGGATGGCCAGTCCCACTGTCTCTTTTCTGTTACAAGCTGTCAATTTAATCGTATGTCAAATAACCTAATAAAAGACTCCAAAAGAACTAATGTGTTTTCTTTATTACCCTATTTTAAATTCCCAATCCAACTATTTATTATTAACAATACCAACCAGGTAATGGAACCCCTGGTCTCCATTACAATCAAGTTGATGAGTATCCTGTACGTTTTATACACTCACCAGACACTTTATTAGGTACACCTTGCTAGTACCTAATTGCTTTAATTCTTTGTGGCACATATCCTTTGAGCTTGGGTCCTATACCAGAAGCTTTGGAGCATTGAGGGTCCTAAGCAGTATCTTAGCTGTTTCTAGGACTGCAGTCTTCTGGACAGAGATCTCCAACGTTTTTCCTAGGATCTGCTGGAGCCAGACTACACTAGGTGCGGAGTCACTGATACATGAAGCTATACATTTTTAGACAAGTTGTTGCATAGGTGGTAAAAGTGGTTTTCCATGTTTGAGTCCATGGCGGGGACCGGTTTGCATTATAATTTGCATAGTACAATTTCCTGGTCCGTGTCAGACTGTTCATAACCAACCATGTTAATGCTACAGATGTAGTCCCTCGTTTAGGAATAAGGTGCTCAATTTGTTTGACTGGTCCTTGTGTTTGGAGCTACCTGGTTTTGGCTCATCTTCACTGGCCATCCTGGCATTCTCTTGTCTGGATCCTCTATTCCTTTGACTGTAAGTGCCATTTATAAGTACATGTTTTTATTTGAGCCAATTTGTTTAATGTAATATCTGAAATTTGATGTTTGACAATAATGTATATCATTTGAGTTTATTTTTGAGTCTCGACAGAATATTGAGCTTTATTGTGAAAGTTTTATGTGGAATATAAACAAGCGGACGGCGGAGCCACACAATGGTTTTAGCGTCGTTGTTGCTAACCAAAGTACTCAGTCGGTCCGGTGTGTGATCATATTAATCATAAGAGAAAGAGAGAACTCTAAGGAATTAATATAGCCACTACAGTAACCATCAAAACCATGAAAAAATATTGGCGTACACAGTTTATTTTGAGACCCTACGAAACAAACGATAGGTACAAAAAAAACGACGTATCGTCAGTTTCAGGCCAATCTCTGTAAACCCTAGATATGGTTGCGTGGGAAAATCCCAGCAGACAGGCCCGTCTGGCACCAAAGACCTTTCTTTCTCACTCGGATTCTCATTTTGAGCTACTGTAGGTTGTCTTGGCCATTTGAAGACATCAAGTTGCTGCTATGTGATTGGCTCATTTGTTGTTTGCATTAACGAGAAGATGAAAGAGTACCTAATATAGTGGCCGCTGAGTGTTTCAAAGCACTTCAATAAATGTTACAGGGGCTAAAACACCGACCTGCCTCCTGCTTTATCTCAGGCTGCAGGAGCTCCAGCAGTCTCCTCTGCCGGTCGAGCTCCTGCCTGAAGCCCGCAGCCTCCTCCTCATAGTCGGCTACAGTCCGCTCCACCACCGATAAGATCTCCCGAGCGGCTGTGCTCAGTTTGTCGGTGATGATTCCTCTCAGTATGTCGCTCTTGGACATATTAGCGATGTCTGGCTCGCTGTCCCAGCTCTGCACCATCGTCATCATCATCGAGTCGCTCATGAAATAATTTCTTTTTTCCCGCGTGGGAAAATGTTTCTGTCGGATGTTTAACCCTAGAAGTTTTTACCGAGCTAGTGAACGCGCAAATGTTGTCCGGCTGGAAACATAAAAGGAAACACCATCCTAGGAGAAAATGACACATAGCACAGACATGGCACAGTAATAGACTATCACACGTATAATTATATCAGTATTTATTAAAAAAGAACCCCCGCGCCGCCGCCGCCCAAAAAACCCATTTAGGTTTATTTGGCACTAACTGCATTTCCATCACAATAACAGCAGGTTTTAATACATATAATAGGGAGAAATCATGATACATGTAGATTGTGCTCCGAGGGTTACTTAAAAAAGTGTCGCCCCTGTGTTTTCCTGTAGCCTAATTGTAACTTTATTGTAATTATATTGCTCCACTTTCTGTAGAGTTTGCAGGAATATTATTTATAAAAAAAAATTTTAATTAAAAAAATTTAGTATGGTCTTTTTCTCGTTTGTGGTTCATGTTTCCAGCCGGGCAGCATTTGCTGTTGTACGTCGCCTGTAGTGTAACATCCGTACCGCACGTTCCCCCACGCGCGTTAATTGTTTCATCTCCGGTAAAGAAGTGAGCGGGACCCACGGAGCCCCACCATGGAGCCGGACTCATCCGACCCCAATACGTCCAAAACCGACATGCTGAGAGGAGTCATCGCCGAGAAGCTCACCTTGGCCGCCCGGGAGATCTTAGCGGTGATGGAGAAGACTGTAGCCGACTACGAGGAGGAGGCTGTGGGTTTCAGGCAGGAGATTGACCGGCAGAGGAGACTGCTGGAGCTCCTGCAGCCTGAAGTCAAGTTAGAGGCTTTAGGTCTGTGTGTGTGGATAACAGAACAGTGTGTTGTTTCCTGCGGAGAGAGCGAGAGCTCGCGTAATGACGAACCCCGTTTACAAAACACTAATTTAACATTTCTTTGCTTGACGTGAAGCCCATTGACATTCGAGTATTCATCTCAAAACCTGATTATAACACTCCTTAATTTGGTATACATGTAACACCCCTGAGCCATGTCATATTTCAGAATTTTAAGTTTTTATTGGCTCGTGGTAATGTCACAAAGCTAGCCTTTGGTTTCTCTTTAAGTGAAATCCGGTGGGCTTTTAAAGCCTTGAAATGTCGTTTAAAGTCAGCTACAGCTGCTATAAAACCCTCTCTAGAATGATGACAGAGTCATCGGGACTTAAAAAACCCATCCTAGTGACTGATTTAAATAAACATTTTAAATCGTTTCCCAAGTTGCGCCGCTGTTCCCGAATCAAAACAAAGATGGCGGCCTGCCGGCTACATGGACACAACGGTGTTTGTTCAAGCGCTGTGGTGCGATTTTACAGCGCTTGCCATGACTGTTTCTATTGAAATCTATTTAAATCAACTATAAAAAATACTGTGCTATAGTTAACACACAGCTGTGCTGTGAAACCAGCGGTTTTAAGTTCCCAACGTATATAATGTTTAGATATTACCCGTAACCTTTTTGGGGCGGGTGGGGGTGTTTCTTTTGACTTCGTCGTTCATCTTCACATTAATGTCTTTGCGAACCTTCAAATAAGCATTGACTTCTCTTGCTAATAATCACAGTCCTTTATTTTTTTGTAGACACCCATTTTTTTAGAACATATCCCTTATATATTTAATTTTTTTTTACAGCTGTCTATGGTTGGATCTGGCCTATGTCATGAAACGGGATATCCTTAAATGTGCTCTCTAGCCTTCAAGTCTCTGCGAGGGGCAGCCAATAAGAAACAACGTGGTTAAAAAGGACTCGTGTCACTCAAGAACCTCTAGCAACTCTAGAATTTCACTCACATGTGATGTGACAATAAAAGTGATTTGATTTGATTTGACCTGCCGAGGAACAGTCATGTTTCCCTAGGAACCAGTTGTTGCTAAGTGCTTGTCAGCTGGCCTGTGTCCATGGGTTGTTCCGTGTATGTAGTTTGTGTAATAGTGTAATAAGTTTTGTCCACGCATTTGCTAAAAACAGTTCCACTTACCCTCTGACAATAAAATGTATGTAAATTGGACCTGACCATTCTGGGGTTGAAACAACAGGTAGCTCCATGTGCTTTGATTTAGCAGATTTGACACAAATATAAAGAGACTTTTGTCTCCTCCTGGGATCATACTGGGAATCTTTGGCGTATTAGGCCGATGTAGACACCACTACACAAAGGACTTTCCCCTGGAAACACCTGCAGGCACGCAAAAGCCTGTATGGACACCAAATAGCTGCCATATGTGAGAGCTATTTGAATGTGGGAATCCTGGAGTCTGCAGTTTGTTTACATGTAAATCAGGTGAATCTAAAGCTTAACTCATCTACTGCTGTGACTCAAGAGAATGAAACAGGTTGCTCGTTAATCAGCAGTGTCATCTGCGCTCATAAGAATAATTCTGACGTGAAATCTTTTTTTTGATTGTTTTGTTTTATTACTTAATAACACTAAAATGCTTATATGGTGCAGATGACCAGCAGCAGTTTTCCCTTTGTGAGGCTGGAGGAGGTCGACTACCAGAAGATCAGGAGCAGCACAAATATGAGCAGAGTATGACTTTTAACCTACTTTGATATATGTAAACAAAGTCGTCATATTTATATTTGTAATGGATCAAGATGCACAGAAACATAAGAGATGTTACTATCTATCTATCGATCGATCGATCGATCGATGGATGTTCGTTTGTATAAATGCAGTTCAAATTAGATGTGGTGTACTGCAGGGATCCTCTCTGGGCCCACTGTTGTTTCTGTTTATGTCATTTGGTACTTTTTATTTGACTTTGTCAAATGCATTGCTGTAATGAACAGTTGGGCATTATAACCTCCCAGTTTTTTTTCTCTTAGTAATAAGTTGAATTAACTAAGCTGAATTTGAAGCTGAATTTCAGAAACAACAAAATTTCCCAAATTTGAGACATAAAAGACTGATAGAGTCAAACATTTGGAGTTTTTTTAGTGTTCAGGTAAAAAAATATTTGACTGCAATTTGACCCCAGTCAACAGACAGTTTCAGTTGTAATCACATGTTCACGCACTGAAGGGGAGAGTGTAATTAACCGTCCTACAGAACTGCTTTAATGTTCAGATAATGGTTGGCAGACTAAGTAGTGATAGAAGTGTTCGTTGGAGCCTCGTATAATTGTTTTTTTAACAGCAAACAAAATTTGAAGACGAGAATTTGAGTAATAGCGTTTCTTCCTCTTCCTGACGCGGCATGTTAACTGTTGTTTATTCATGGTTGCACATTTGTATGATTAATGCTGTCATGTGGGAAAACTAAATAAATAAACTTTGAATTTGTTTCCAGGGGTGGAGGACAGCCAAAGCCTGGGATTCTCAGGCTACAGTGAGGAACAAATAGAGGAAGACGAACATGAAGATGAGGATGAGGAGGAGGAGGAGATGGCACAGCAGTGTTATGAAGCAGCACCACGGTTACAAGATACAGACACACTGTAAGTGTACAGACACCGCTCTGTGTGTGCGTGTGCTGTTGTAACATTTGTGACTCATCTGCTGATCTTGAGGTTATTTTGTTCTTTTCCTTTTTTAGGCTCGTGCCTTCCACGGTTCAGACTGACAGACGGAGAGCAGACAGACCTTGGATCAGTGAAACGCAGAGTTTCGTGGACCTCAGGATCCGCATCCTGGACTCGATGATCGACGTGCTTTCAAAGAGGGGTGAGTGTGAGAAAGATGTAAATAAATAAACCATTACTGTTGCATCTTTAAGGGTTTGGATTTTACTCTGGATGTTTTTCCCCATATGATTTTAAACTGAGGACATGGAGTTTTATGGGCAATGTGACTGCTGCAGATACCTCATAATGTATTTCAGCTTATTTGGAGCATTTGTAAAATACAGCTAAAGCACAGGAATGAATAAAAAGTCACTTTTTGTGTTTTTAATCAAAGCCTGTAGTCTGTGGGTGAAGCTTTTCCTGCAGTCTAGATAAAAACTTGTCTATCCCTCTGCATCGCAGTGTTTCAGAAGTACCCACTTCATGAGCTGCAGTGTCGTCGTGGCCTTCAGGAGGCCGACTTCCTGCATCTGCTTAGGTCAACCTTCCCCCAGCTGGCTGCTGATGAACCTTTTGACGTTTTTATAACTGACAACACCAGAAAGCTGCAGCCTCTGAAAATAGACTTGTGGACTCCGGAGGCGATCGAGAGGACCATCAGGGCAAATGGGAATTCTGCCCTCTACATCCGCCTGAAGGTAAGGTGCCTAATGTGTGACGCCCTCGCTGGAGTTAACTTCCTGTAAACTATGTTCTTGACTTTGCTCGTTGCTCTGATGGTGTCTTTTGGAGAATGAATCATTCAAGCATAAAAAGGCTCAAACTCAAGGGATGAACCAGTGTTGTGTCTACACAGAACAGAGGACTTGGCGTAGAATCAGTTTTAAAATGGATCTGCAGGCAGTTTGTTTTCATTTCTTTAGTTTTATTAAATTAATCTATGAAAAATGCCAAAAGTAAAGCATTTTTGCACCAACAAGGTGATTCCTGAAGAGCTATTATGGTAAAAAAGTGTCATATCTCAGCATGGTGTGCAGTGAGATACAACAGTGAGCATCCACAGCCATCTGTAGAACACAGTGGAGGCTCTGTCATGATGTGGGGCTGCAATCCAGCCAGTCTAGTTGGGATCTTCTCATAAGGAAAGAATCGTGAACAGTCCTGCAGTCTGACTCGTTTTTGTGCCATTTTTCTAAAAAAAAAACTGTCAAAACATCTTTATTTCAGAATCAGCAGAGTTTAGAAGCTGAAGAGGAGCTTCAGCCATTGCACGGAAATAAAGCTGCTGCTGAGCACATGAGGTACCTCAAGTATTCAAACGCTGCTGTAAATAACCAGTAAATATAGAGGACAAAAACAAACAGATACATCGTATATAAAAGGCTAAATTATTTGTTATAATGTTGTTTTTGACTTCTTTACTCTTTCAGGAAGAGGGTGGGCAGACCTGGGTTCAGGAAAACACAGACGCATGTAATGATCAGAATCCGCATCCTGGGTAAAATGAAGTCTGACGTGCTCTCAGCCAGAGGTGCGCCCAATAAAACCTCCAGTTTGGTGTCTCTTTGGACAAACTGTGTCTCTTTGTGACTGTGAAGTTAAATAGTAAAAGCCTGTCCATGTGTGTTCATTGTTTTTCAGTGTATCAGATGTGCCCGCTTCATGAGCTAATGTGCCCTCGGGGTCTACAGGAGGATGACTTCGTGGACCTGCTGAGGTCCACCTTCCCTCAGCTGACTGCCGATGAACCTTTTGACCTCTTTGTGAGTGACAAAAGCAGAAAACTGAAGCCTCTGAAAGTACGGTCACTGACGACGGAGGAGGTGGAGAGGGCTACGAGGACTTCTACGCTCTACATCCGACTGAAGGTGCTGATTCACAAAGACCTTTGTCTGCTACTAAAAAAATCTTAGCAGACAAAGAAATAATCTGGTTTATTGTCTGTCTTTGTGTTTTCTGAGAATCTTGAGCATTAAATAGGTTGTAAAACTCCACGTGTGACCAGTCAGGAGTGCCATTTGTACGGTGGCCCTGAGAGGCCAAACGGACTGCAACTTAAGAAAACACCAGCAATAAGAAAAACGCTGCAAAAGCACACAAAACACACAGAAATAGAAAAAACTAAAACAGAAATAGGAAAAATCAAATTTCCAAAAGCACAAGGGAAGTGTTTCTGGGGAGACAATAACCCGACGGACCAGTTGCAGGAACCAAAATATGCTAAGAACTGCACTGAGAGACACTTAAAAGAAGTGGAGGATCTATCGGTTTGTGAGGAAAGAAAAGATCAGAGTTAAGTGTGTTAGCCTAACTATTAGCCTAAAAATCCATCATCAGTATTAAATGAATCATGATAAAACACACCTAGCATGTTTTGGGTTCCTGCAGCTGGTCCGTCGGGTTATTGTCTCCCCAGAAACACTTCCCTTATGCTTTTGGAAATCTGTTTCTTTCTATTTGTGTTTTGTGTGTTTTGCAACGTTTTTCTTATTGCTGGTGTTTTCTTAACTTGAAGTCCGTTTGTCCTCTCAGGGGCACCGTACATTTGCATTTAACTACACAGACCAACAGTACACCACTAAATCTTTTCTTTCTTCTGTAGCCGTCGGAGGAGCTTCAAGCCTCAGCGAAACAGTTCCTGAGTGTAGGAGATGTTTTAGCTGAAACTCTTCCATTGACCCTAAAACCAACCAGAAAGAAACCCGGGTAAGTCAAAACCTGACTATAATAAATATTGGCTAGTCAGCCATAGCAAACAGATCTGTAAAAGCCTAATTTTAAGGTTTTGCATATCAAGACAGGATGAAAAACAAACTCAGTCAGGCTGTGGTCTGCACTTGACTCTGGTGACTGCAAAGTGGCCAAATCATCACCCCACTGTGCCGACTCTTGGTATGAGGTGTGTGTGAACTTTAACATGCTGACCTTGGAGTCTGAGATGGAGCTTTTTGGTTTCCTGTAGTTTCTCCGGGCATTGCACAGTCTGACCTTGTGGTGAATGTGCTGGGGCATTTACTCCTGAGAAGATCGGCAGCTGCTTTGAATGTTTCCACTGTAGAAAATGAAGCAGAATGATGGATGTTAGATTCTTTGGTAACTATTTTTTTCTCGCAGATACAGTTTCTTCTTTAAGATCGTTGCTGATGTTTTTCCTCCTCAGCATTCTGTTAACACACACCTGAATGCTGCGAACCATCAAACTGCCAAAACCTCTGCTTTCCTTTAAGTTAAATGCATAATGAGACAGTAGGGCTGTGCGATATGACCAAAATCTCATATAAGACATCTATCATCCTGATAACGATATAAATCACAAAAATTTTACATTTTCTGTAAATTCTGTGAATCTCGGGCAGCTCGACTTGCGCGAAGTGTTTCCAGCTGGGCGTCGTGTAGCTGGAGTCGAGTGTTTTAACTGATGCATGAAACGATACATTTTTAGTCATAAGTTGTAACGGGCGCCGTTTTTATTACACGGCGTGCTGCAGGGAAAAGCCTGTTCTGACGTTTGAGTCTAAGGTTTATTTTTTAGCACCTGGCGGCTCTTTTTTGCTTCTCATCCGTCAATACTCTGCATCTTTCACGTGATTCAGTTTATTTTGAAAAGTCTCAACAGGATCTTGAGCTTTATTGTGATTCATCTCCTTTCCTTCTCCTTTTTCATCTTTGTGTGTTGTGTCTCAGAGTACAGTCTGCTAGGAGGAAACCTACCAAATCTGAGCTCAGTGACCCATTCACACATGTGGATTTCAGGGTCCGGATCCTGGAGGACCCTCTGATGGAGGTGCTCACACCCCAAGGTAAATTGAAAGCTTTTAGCTCTGAGGTCACATCTCCAGTTCCTGTATGAGGTGATAATAATAATAATAATAATAATAATGGATTTATATAGCGCTTTTTTTCAAAGCGATTTACAATACCACTATTCATTCACTCTCACATTCACACACTGGTGGAGGCAGCTACGGTTGTAGCCACAGCTGCCCTGGGGCAGACTGACAGAAGCGAGGCTGCCATATCGCGCCATTGGCCCCTCTGGCCAACACCAGTAGGCGGTAGGGTAAAGTGTCTTGCCCAAGGACACAACGACCAGGACAGAGAGCCCAGGGATCGAACCGGCGGCCTTCCGGTTACAGATGTGCTTCCCAACCCCCTGAGCCATGGTCGCCCCAACGACAGCTTGTGTCTCTCTGGAAGCTTTTCTGCTGAGACTCTGAAATGTTAACAGTCTGTCTATAAAGAGGCTCTGTGAGTGCCTGCAGGCTTGTACAAAATCAACACACGGGTCTGAGTCATGTTAACGTATTAATCATATTTAAAGAAATTTCGCCTCAAATAACATTGGGTCGTTTTAAACCAAATGACTGTAACTGATATATAACTGTGAACCTTTTCGATTGTTCTCGGTAAACGCCGGCTGTGACTGTGACCAGCACAAGCTACAGCAGCAGTATATCCTCTGTAACTCGTGTTATTAGTTCAGACTCTTACCTACTTGGCTTTTGTGTTCCCAGTGTTTCTGAAAAGCCGCATTCAGGAGCTGCGGTGTCCTTATGATCTACAGGAGGCTGATTTCCTGGACCAGCTGAGGTCTGCCATCCCTCAGCTGGCTGCAGGTAAACCTTTTGACATCCTCACTGCTGACAAAAGCCGGGTACTGCAGCCGCTGAGTGTGGACACGCTGACACCGGCGGAGATCCACAGAGCCATCACCTTAAGGAGAAACACTACTCTCTTCGTCCGACTGAAGGTACCGTGTAAACTTGAGACCAAGTATCTGATCTGTCGCTCATAAAAATAAGGACAGTGTTGCTGTTTTTGGTGGAAACACTTAAGATACAAACCTTTTTTGTTTTTACCTTCTGGGGGAACAGGGAGCCGGTCCGTCCACCCCAAATCCAACCAGACTGGACACCAGGTGAGTTAATGTTAACAAGCCTCAGCTGCTCATTAATCAATTTAATCTCTCGTTTTATCGCCTGATCTCCATCACTAACGTTATTGTGTCCCAGAGTTCAGTCTGACAAGAAGAGCCTGGGCAAGCCTCAGCTCAGTCGATCAGACTCCCACGTAGATCTGAAGGTCCGCATCCTGGAGGACTCTCAGATGGAGGTGGTCGCACCCCAAGGTAAATGCACAGCTGCTACTTGTGTGTCCAGAAACGGCTTCAGCTGCCATCCATACACAGCAAGCTTGTGGATGCTAGCAGACAGCAGAGCTATTGTCCTCTGCCCGTCCTTAAAAATGTAAATGTAAATAATTAACTTTATTCCTTGTGCTGTGGTGACACGGCATGGTGTGGTCTATGACAAGTACTGCATATTGTATATTATTCGAAATGGTTTTGTGAAATTTTCTTTCAATGTCAACTCTGACTTTGGGCAGTAACCATGAAGGTCTAATGGTTAGCCACCCTAGGTACTCATGGGTCTACTGTGGATGCTAGACTGCTAACAGACAGGCGGACGAACTGAGCCGATTACATACTCCTTCCCTGCGGGGCAAGAATTACCGTGGTCTTGACTTGTCTAGTCTTTGGAAATGAAACAGTCTTTAGAGACCAGCAGAGTGGGTTGAAGCTGTAAAACATGAATGAGAAATAAAAAAGTCTGATTTTACATTTTCATAAGAGCCCTGACTGTGGTTGTTTGCTTCAGTTCAATAACAATAAATCAGCCAAAAAGCTTCCCAGCATCTTTACTGTTTTTAGTTATGTGTTGTACACGTCATGGATAACTGAACAAGCTGTGACTGAGTGGATTCATTGTTCTCTTTCCTCTTAGTATTTCAGAACTACCCACTTCACAAACTGCGGTGTCACCGCAGCCTGCAGGAGGACGACTTTCTGGAACTGCTGAGGTCCACCTTCCCTCAGCTGGCTGCTAACGTACCTTTTGACATCCTCACGGTTGACAAAAACAGGAAACTGCAACCTCTGAATGTGGAGTCACTGACTCCAGAGCAGGTCTACAAGGCCATTGATTCATCAAGGATCAATACCCTCTTCATTCGACTGAAGGTACTGTGACTCACTACATTTTAAAATACACCTACTCGACATTATCCGGAAACCTTGTACAGCAAGTACAACATTGCTCTCTGGTACAAACGTGAAACTAAATGTGGATGCCCTTATCATGCATCGAAGACTGTTTTCTGCTGAAGCAAAGACATTTTGTGATTTTTTTTTTCTCTTTTTTTTTAAAATTTCTTTTCTTTTCTTTTTCTTTTTTAATACGAAACTCTTTCAGGCACCAGAGAAAGTCCAGGTTGGTGCGAGGAAGCTTGAACACCTGCAGAAAAAAGTGGACACAGCTACAGAGTCGTCATTTTTACCCGAACAAACTGTGATGCATGGGAGGTGAGTCGGTCAAACTATCAGTCTTAGCCGTTCAATAGAAATCTATAAAGAGACAGGAACATACGTGTGATGATGCTTGAACCTTCAAACTCGCATGTGGTCGTGAGTGTTAGGTAGTAACTGAAGAAACAAGACTGTCACTGAAAGCTGCTGCACTTCACGGCACCAGCATACTGCCAGGTTGGTCGCTGCAAGTGCCGCCAGTGATGTCGTCACCCAGCCCAATCCATTTATGCTCACTGTTACGGCACAGGAGGCGGCTGTTTTGTTTTGGTGTCCTCACTCAGATAATGTCAGCACTGTGTTGCAGGATCTCGCTCTGTATAATCTGTGACTTTGAGCTTCACTATTGATTTATCATTAAAACAAAAGTAAAAACCAACATTTCAACCCTGGAGCGGCAGCAGTACAGCTAGACCTAGTGACAGCAGCTGGTATATCAATTTGATGTCAGCTTTGTCATAATTTTACATAAATTCCTTGGGGATTAATAACATATCCTGATTCCGGTCTACCACACAGCAGGTATAAAAAGGCTCCTAGATTTCAAAGTTGAGGTGGTATCTTCACATGGAGGTTCCCTGGACCTTGGTGTTACCCAGTAGGCCATAGAAAACATACCTGTGGAAGGGTGCACTTTATAGTCTCCAGTTCTGTCAAGTTTAGAAAAGTTGTGGTGTTCACTGATGTACAATCACTGACAGTGAGTTGGAAAAATATTGTCAGTATTCCTGTGCATCAACTTTGTTGGGATACTTTAATGCTCCAGTCAACACGACCTTGTTCCTTGGTGTCCTCCACCACACCGGCCAAAATGGACTAAATAATGTGGGGGGTTCATTGAGCCAGTCAGTTGCTGAAGATGTGTGGATGAAAATTAAAACGTGCTCTATCCAGCTTTTTTGTGGGTTGTTCTTGGTGTGGAGTGCTTGGTAGATACGAAGACTGTTCCAAGGTGGTTCAACAATGGGCCCAGTTCAGGAGCTCAAGGACCTGCTGCTGAAGTCTTGGGATCGATGACCTGGATGACTGAGAACCTTCAGAGACACTCGCTTTTCCAACTTTTCCGGTCTAAGAAAAAAAGTATTTTTTTGCAGATTAAAAAAACGTACTGAACATTGTCTTACTCTGCTGCAGTGACAGGACTTAAATTTGAAGCTAATCTTTACTGCTTCCGGAAATATTTCTCACATTTGTTCAACTTATTAAAATAGATAAAGGTAATAACTGTAAAGGGGCCAGTGTAACGCTGTGGTGTCTGTCTCTAATGTTATTGTTTCCCAGGGATCAGTCCGACAGAAGGAAGCCTGGTAGGCCTCGGATTAGCCAATCAAGCTCCCATGTAGATCTCAGGATCCGCTTTGTGCAGGACTGGGATGTCAATGTGATTTCACCTAAAGGTAAATTTAAAACTGCTCATTCTGTGTTCAGATTGGTAACAAATGTGCACTGATATGTATTTTTAGGGCCATACCTAAAAATTAGATTATTTAGATATGTGTTTGTTTAGGTTTTCAACTTTCAGTGTCAGGATTTGGAAAATTAGGCAAAGTTGGACAAAGTTGCCTTTAGGATTGCTGTCACTAGGGTTTTATATCAAATTTATTTTAAAAAAAATCTGTAGGCCTAATGCAGCAGTAGCTTGTAAGGTGAGCTGTCTCTTTTTTTCTTGTTAATGTTAGTACAGTCAGCATACTGTTTGTTGTGTTTGTCTCATGGATAACTACCTGCCTGACTATTGGAGCTTCTCTGTTTTTTCTCAGTGTATAATAAGTACCCGCTTCATCACCTGAAGTATCCTCGAGGCCTGCAGGAGGCCGACTTTGTGGAACTGCTGAAGTCCACTTTCCCTCAGCTGGCTGCTGATAAACCTTTTGACGTCCTCACAGCTGACAGGAACAGAAGACTGCAGCCTCTAAAAGTAGAGCTATTGACTCCAGAGGAGCTGTACAGAGCCATCAAGGCGAGTGGGAGCATTGTCCTCTTCGTTCGACTCAAGGTACTGCATCTGACTGGGTAGATATTTGTGTTGTCCTTCAGAATGTCTGTGAAAGATCTAGATAGATTAATTGACCAAAAGTCTAATAAGTCCAACAAAAACTGAAGTAACACTGCTCTCTGCTTTAAATGTGTGTCCTTCATTCTACAAAGGTAGAGCAAATCAAGATGCAAACTGTAAATTAATAACATTCACCTCCAAAGGAAAGTTTCCATCTTAATGCTGCAGTCGGCAAAAAATTTCATAAGGTGCAACTTTGAAGGCACATGTTCTCCAGTTCTTTGCATCACATCTTTCACAATTTTACTACCACTTAGCAAATATTTGGCAAGTGTTTGCAGACAAGTTGGCTCCTTCTGTGAGGTCTACTGGCAACCAAATCAATCGTAGGACATTTTTGTTCCAGTATTCATTTCGCAAATGTCGCCCGCTCAACAGCAAGTACCCTCTAGCAACCACTAACCAACCAACTGAGGTAAAGTACACTTTTCCCTAGCAACCAGTGATTACTAGTCTCTACGCCTCTGTGACTGATGCGTTTTATATTTGCCTCAGAAGTCGGATGTCTTGGACTGTGAAGTCAGGGCTAGTTCAACTTGAGATGTACATTCCAGTTGAAAATTCCGACTGGGAGCTCTAAAATTCTTACTTCTAGGTTCAAATGGAAATAATCACGGGGCCTTAACCCTCTGGCATCCAGGGTATAATTGGCCGTTTTTGACTACTTTTGATTTTACCTCTATATTTCACCTTTAAAATATGTTTTTCTTGCCTTGTTTGGTATCATTATTTTCAGCACAACCTCAAATATCTGAAATTTGAGTTATTCTTTCATTTTGGTATACTATATTAGCACAGTTGATCTAAATTCAGACAAAAAATTCTAAATCTGAGTAGAAAAAAGTTATATTTTTTACTGTAAAACCCACAAACATGTTTAACGAATCATTTTCATAACTTGAAATGCAAATAGAAATTGTACATTTCTAAAAATTATGCACAAGTTTTGCAAACAACAAAGTTATCAGGTACTATTTGCTAAAAATGCAGCCAAGGCCTCAGGGGTTTTTTATATAACCATTTAAATCTATTTACAGAACAATCAGGTGTGCTGCACCAAATAAGAAGGCACACAAATGATTTGTGCCAGTCCAAAAAAAATAGTTTGTGTTCAGTATAAGACAGAGGAGAACACCACAGGTCTGACAGCAGGAGGTGCATCCGTCCAGTTTTCCATGTGGGACCAGCATTTACACTGGAATCTGCCTTTGACGGCTTTTTTAGAGCAAATATGAAATTCAGCAGTCTAACTGACACACAATACGAGACAATAACTACACAACACACTAACTACAGCCTCCAAACACGCTAAACGTCACTAATGTCTCACATAGGAAAACTCTCTCACTCTGTCTTTCGCTCGCCCGCTTTCCGTCGCGGGTGTCACTCCTAAAAACTTCCTCTTCTCCCTAAACAACCAAGTGTCACAGGTTGCCTTATCATTTTTTTGATTGGCTGACATGGTAAACTCTAACACCAATAGGGAAGGGGTGTTATTTCTTTTTCTTTTTTCACTCGCAAAGGGAGATATACTAGCGATATCTGTAGAAAACGCAGTTTTTACCGTCCTTCCCGCTGTAAACGCCACTATTTTGTTCAGAAAAAAACATCGCGTGTATTTTTTATCATAACTCTGGTTTTACGTGGCCCATCGACACAATTCAAAAACTGGTATATAGTTTGAAGTCCGCACTTTTGAGCCAAGTTGAAATGGAGACTCCGACGTGCTGCATCTTGTAGCTGTGTCGTCTTAAATTGGTCATGTGATTTTGACGCACCGGCGCGTCCGGCAACCCCAGAGGGTTAAAAGTTATTTTGATGTATGCTCACGTACCAGAGGTTAATGATTTCTAATTCGACTTTATGTTTTGGATATTCACGCAGGCACCTGAGGGAGTCCAGACTAGCGCGAAAAAGCTTGACCTACAGAGAAAAGTTGACGGCACTGAAGAGTCTCCGTCCTTTACCGAGCAAACTGGGCTGCACATGGGGTAAGCACCACCTGTTAGATCCAATTGTTAAAAAGTCTGAGGTTTGCTGAAAGAGTCTAACTGGACAGATTGCTTTTTATGAAACATTCACTCCCAATCAATTCATGCTCTGTGGTGTTAGAAGATGCTACACAGACACCACTTTGAATATCTCAACTCACCAGTAAACTGTTTGTCATTAATAACAACAATAAGCTCTAAACTTAAAATTTCTGTTCCCACAGAAGCCCTCATCAACCGGAAGAAAATCCAGTGAACATTTTCTCAAACAGCTCAACATCACGTCACAAAGATGTGGAGCTGAAGGAATCTGAGGGTGGTTTGGAGTACACTGGTCTCTCGACCTTGCAATCTTTAATACTTTATGAACACAACGAGTTGAGTGATGGGCTTCCCAATGAGAAACCAAACATAACCAATGATCATCTGGTGAACGGTGAACCCGAGAAGACGAAAGGGAATCGACGAGTCAAACATTCAGTCATCCGAATAAAGAAGGCAAAGCAGAAAATGTTGATTCACAACAGCGAGGCTCTGCTGTCCTGTAAAGTCTGCCAGATTTTACGTGGGTCGACAAACATGCTGATCAAACACGCCTGGAGTCATGTGGACGAGCGAGAAAGGCTGTGTGGAGTGTGTGGAGAGCAGTCAGTGTCTGCAGAGCAGCTCAGGAGTCATCTTCAGACTCACCAGAAAACGCACACCTGCAACATCTGCGGGAAGTCCTTCCTCACCGTCGTTGGCTACAGGGGTCACCTCGCTCGACACAAGGGAAACACGCCGTACAAATGTAGAACCTGCCACAAAGCGTTCCCTGAGAAGTGGGTGCTGAAGAACCATGAGTCCCGGGTCCATGCAGTGGATAAGCCACACAGAAAAAACTTTTCCAAGTTGAAGCTCAAACTTCACCGGCCGACCAATCATGCGGGGGGGAAGCCACACAGCTGCAATGTGTGTGGGAAGCGCTTCCGCCACCTGGATACTTTGTCTCAACATGTGGCACTTCACTCGGGTAGCACGGCAGCCACAGACAGACGGATCCATACAAAGAACCACAGCAGGGAGAGGTTGTTCGCTTGCGATAAATGCAACAAGAAGTTCTTTCACAAGTCAAACGTGGTGACTCACATGAGAGTCCATACTGGAGAGAAGCCTTACAAGTGCACACACTGTGGGAAAGGTTTCAGCCAGGGCCACTGTGTGAGAAGACACCTCCTGATCCACCAGAAGAAGTACCACCAACAAACAGAGCAGCTTAGTAGGGTTGAAACTGAAGACAGTTATGCTAAGGTGGACAGCATGCCCTCTCCCCAAAAATGAAACTAAAATGTGGTGGGTGTGTACAGTAGTGACCCAGAGGGGGAAAGATGTGCCTCACCCTCAATACCAACCGATCTCTGGGGAAAGTTAGCTTATAGGTTTCTAGATAGTTAGAAGGTGAGTGTTCAAGACGGCCCAGACGGTAGCGGCTGAAGTTCAAGGGATGACAGTGGTTCCTGATAACGTCACCAATGTAAGAGGGTACCATCCAGTTATTTCATGTTTTCTTTCACTTTTTAACAGTGGGCTGCTTTTTTTATTCTTACTTAAACTAATGGTTACGTTCAGTGTTCTTCACAATGTCAGAAAGGCAACTTCTCAGGATCAGCTGAGGCCTTCGAATGCCTTGATTTGTTCAGACCAAAACTCTGAGACCCAAAGGTTATTCAGTTTACAAACAAAGTAAATATTGAGTATTTTTTGTGTTTACCAATAAAACTAGTGCTCTTAAAGCAGGTAGGGCATTATCTTTTTTGGCCAGTATTAGATATTTGCCAGTAAATGAAAATTTAAAATAAAGAAATAAGTACATTAGTAAGTACACATAACAAATGTTATGTTTCGTGTTTCAAGTGGAAAAATAAAAAATATCACCTGAGATATTAGAATATCAGTTACCGGTATCCTTCTTAAAACTCCAGTATTGGTCAGGTTCTAAAAGTAACTTTTTGCATGTAGTGTCCACAAATTTTTCAAGTTCCTTCACTATGGTTTTTTGTTTTCGACAAAGATTCAGCATATTAAGGCGTGTTTATGCTGCTATATGCTAGCAGCAATGTGGCAAAGGAATATCAAAGAAAACAAAATAATGGTTAGCGACTCAAAGGTTAGAAGAACTAAAATGTAAGGTTACTATGGTAAACAAAGCCTAGCTTCCTTTTTTTGGGATATAATTTGAGCTGGAGGAACCTTTAGTCCTTGGAAAGATCCTGGACATTGAAGCTTAATTAGCAGTACTGCGCTGAACCTGCACTGGCGTTTACCTGCACTTGTGAAACTGAGTTGATTGTGATAAACCAGGAGCTGTTAAATCTTGACCAGCAGTTACTTTGAAACTGGGGAAGGACAAAAAGACTTCAAAACTGACTGAGTCTACACATGAACTGCCAGAGCTGTGAAAATGGGAGGAAAAAAAGGTACATTTCCAACTATTGTGTCAGCATAACTAGCGTTTACGGAAGTCATGCTAATCAGTAGTCCACCAAATGTTATTAGTTACATTTCTTGAGAATGAACATGGTGCAGATTTAACTCAGTACTACAAACAAAGCGTAATGGTACAGGGAAATTAGTGTTTCTGTGACTTTTGGACGGAAGTAATGGATTGATGCTAATCTGCAGGAAATGTTAAATATTTTTCATACACATTCAGATGATCTTGTTCTCTGTTTGCACTTTTTTTTTTCGATTTACATATTCTTTTAAAAAAAGTACCTCTGTGCCCTAAAGATTACATTATCTCATTGTCAACAACCCCCCTGAAAAAAAATCATAGTTGTAACTCTAGCTGTCCTGTTTTTACTACATGTAGACCCCAGGATTAATGATAACTATAGTATCGCAATAGATTACAAGTTTAGGGAATGATACTTTACAAAAAGCACTATCCATATAGTGTTCCTTAGCAGTCTAATTGGTAAATGGACTGGTTCTTATGTAGTGCTTTTCTATTCTGAGCACTCAAAGCGCTTTACACAACTTGTACATTCACCCAAGCACTTTTTTTTTTCTTTCAAACGCTGTATGCGAAGTGCTTTCTATCTAACATTCATACTCTGATGGATGCATCGGAATATGAACGTGGGGTTAGTATATTTCCAAGGATATTTGGCATGCAGATGGGAGAAGACTGGGATCAAACCATTAACCTTCCAGGTAATGGTTTGTGGTCACCTGCACCATTTGAGCTACAGCCATCTCAGCCAGTCTAGTGTCTACAGTTTTCAAATATTGTGATGGTAGATACCAATAACAGCTCAACATCAGATCAAGGTCACACCAAACCTAAAAAAATCAGTTAATAAAAAAAGAAATAAAGCGCTTTGTTACCCACGTTTTTTTTTTTTTGTTTTTTTTTTGTTTTAAGATAGTCTTCAAGCCTTGCAACAATATACTAGGTCTTGAAGGTTAGCAAACCCTTTTACCTTGACCTTCATGGTTAGCGCTCAAGGTCAAAGTCTTCTTAAAAAAATTTCTTCAAGAAACCATACCAAGTATGATTGTATGATTTGTGTTGTTTTGTTTTTTCCATTATGACGCCATAGCAGACTGACACCAGTGTGTTTTAATAAAAACATCAAACATAAACATTATAGTATATAGTCCTCACTTTTTGGGAGGAGTTGCGCTTTCTGAGTGCTTTGTTAAAAAAAATTAAAAATTACATTTTTTTTAAATGTCACATGTTGTTGATACCAGTAAAGAAAACATTGCTGCATTGAATACTTTCCAAATCCAAAAGTTTAATTTCCTTATACCATTGCTCATTTTCTATGGGCTCAAGTTGTTTTCAAAAATATTTTGTGCTTGTAAATCAAATGCGTAGTTGTGAACTGAGTTTTGTAACCTTGTAAACCAAAATTTCTGAAAGTGTTATGGTTGTGCATCTATACAGGGTGGGACATTTATATGGATACACCGTAATAACATGGGAATGGTTGGTGATATTAAAGTCCTGTTTGTGGCACATTAGTATATGTGAGGGGGCAAACTCCTCAAGATGGGTGGTGACCATGGTGGCCATTTAGAAGTCGACCATCTTGGATGCAACTTTTGTTTTTTCAATAGGAAGAGGGTCATGTGACACATCAAACTTATCGGTAATGTCACAAGAAAAACAATGGTGTGCTTGGTTTCAACGTAACTTTATTCTTTCATGAGTTATTTACAAGTTTCTGACCACTTATAAAATGTGTTCAATGTGCTGCCCATTGTGTTGGATTGTCAATGCAACCCTCTTCTCCCACTCTTCACACACTGATAGCAACACAGCAGGAGAAATGCCAGCACAGGCATCCAGTATCCGTAGTTTCAGGTGCTGCACATCTCGTATCTTCACACCATAGACAATTGCCTTCAGATGACCCCAAAGATAAAAGTCTAAGTGGGTCAGATCGGGAGACCTTGGGGGCCATTCAACTGGCCCACGACGACCAATCCACTTTCCAGGAAACTGTCCATCTAGGAATGCTCAGACCTGGCACCCATAATGTGGCGGTGCACCATCTTGCTGGAAAAACTCAAGGAACGTGCCAGCTTCAGTGCATAAAGAGGGAAACACATCATCATGTAGCAATTTCAAATATCCAGTGGCCTTGAGGTTTCCATTGATGAAGAATGGACCCACTATCGTTGTACCCCATATACCACACCAAACCATCACTTTTGTTGTTCCAACAGTCTTGGAGGGATCCATCCAATGTGGATTAGTGTCAGACCAATAGCGGTGGTTTTGTTTGTTAACTTCACCATTCACATAAAAGTTTGCCTCATCACTGAACAAAATCGTCTGCGTGAACTGAGGGTCCTGTTCCAATTTTTGTTTTGCCCATTCTGCAAATTCTGTGCTGCAGTAGCTGGAGTTTGTAAGGGTGCCATTTGTGAGTAGCTAATATCCGCTGAAGGGATGTTCGACTAATCCCACTCTCCAGTGACATGTGGGCTCTTGCTGAATGAAGCTAGGACAGCCACTGATGTTTCTTTATTAGTGACAGTTTTCTTTCTAAATGGCCACCATGGTCACCACCCATCTTGAGGAGTTTGCCCCCTCACATATACTAATGTGCCACAAACAGGACTTTAATATCACCAACCATTCCCATGTTATTACGGTGTATCCATATAAATGGACCACCCTGTAGATTAGAATGTGTGTTTGTATATAAAAAAAATTACACAAGTTACACTTATTATTAAGGTCTAGTTACAGATACACAGCAACAAACAAAGTGTAAAACCTTGTGCTCAAGTTGCCTTGCTGTGTGTAAGTTTCAACTTACAAATATGAATTTTCACCCAATTGTTCTTCCTTTCAGCTAATTGGTCAATGTCATGTCAATCACAAATTTAACAATCCAATCAGAGAACAGATGGATGTGGTTGTCGGAGGGGTACCTTACGGAGCCTCAGGTCCTGGAAGGGTGATGGTCCTTTCACGTGCCAGCCCAGCGTTGTCCTTCATCACCACGAAGGAAAACATTCTGTGCGTGTCAGAGTTCGGTGAAATTTTATAGATGCACCAACCTAAAATGTTCAGATATTTTGGTTTACAAGGTTACAAAACTCAGTTCACAACTATGCAAAATATGTATGAGCACAATTTGAGCCCATAGTTTTCATTGAAAATAAACATTTAGTTCATATTTGGGAGAGTTGTTGACAATAAGAGAAATACAGATGATCACCAGATGCCATCAGAAGACTTTTCTATGGGAAGTTTAACAAAGTAAATGTGATTCCGTTCATTAGAGGTCCCTTAAAGTTAAAAGTCCTGTTTATGTTATTTCATCTTATTTTTATAAGAAAATGTGAGTTTGTTGTTACCCGTTTCAGATCTGAACCTTTATTTATCTTTAGTATTTCAGAGTAATTTGTTTATGGGGGCAAAAGTAATTTTGCTGGATGAGTTCTTTGCTGTTTACGTATTAGTCTCAAGAACAAAAACTATTTTTATGTTTACAGGAGATGTTTGATAAGTTTTGACCAGCTCTAATTGACGCCGGTTGTATGAAGGTTAGTTTTATATTTGATCATTTTACAGTAAATGTTGTTTTGGTGGGTTGTTTCCTATGTTGGACCTCGGTAAAGCAGGCCTACAGATCGGCCTGCACCTCTTTGGCAATCAGCGGTAAGTAGTGCAACCCGACTGTTTGCTGGAGGTTTCTGGCTGTTGATGGGTGAAATTGTTTGTAAAGAGAGCGCTGCACCGAAAACCTCCTTGTGAGATTTCTTTTGGTGACACTCAGGTTGCCACAGTCTCAACAATTAATATGGGAGACAACGGTTGTAAACTACTTGCAGAGTTGTTTTAAAACTGAAAAGTTTGCCTCTAAAGAAAAAGCTAACTGCTCTTGTAAGGTGCAACTTTTATTTTGAAGATGAATGGTCTCTGTCTCAGTACAGCTTGGGACTTAGTTAGCAAGTGTTTGCAGACCCGTCTGTATCTTCCATGCAACCTGAGGGAAACCGCAGAAATCTGCTAGTGACCAAAGCAATCACGAGCAGGTTTTTGGTGCATCACTGTGCAGTCTTTCCAATGAGTTTTAGGCAGACAACTCCCAGCGTCCTCCACGAACCACTCAACAATTGACTTGGGATTACATATGTTGGTTGGCAACCAGTCTGTATGCCTGTGTGACTGAGGTCTTAGTTATAGTTGTTCTTAATTAATTCAGAGGCCTGTATCACAAAGTTCGCTGTACTAACAATGAACAAGAACAAAGTGCCCAAATGCAAAGAAAGAAGTGAAAAAAAAATTCAATAATGAAAAGACAACATTGTTTCATTTGTGTTATTTAAAGGTTCATCAACTGCAGTTGACCCCCAATAACCACATGTGAATAGTTTAAATCCACAAATACCTGAGATCCCTCTAAAAACAACTATAACTGCCTGTTTTAATAGTTCAAACACCAAATATAACTTAAACTGTCATCCTAATGAAGATAACCTGATAATACTGAACTGTGAATAGGTGGGGGTCGAGAACACTACTTTGTAAGTATGGCAGATTATTTGACAGTAAGGAGGCATATAACTGATGATTCCTCTGACTCCACATTAGATTGACAGTTCAGACTCTCACGGTGTGATTCACACTTAAGAACTCAAAAGCTGCTTGCTGCTGCAACATGCCGTGAAAAGTTGTTTGACATTTTTACTAACTGCAAAGCCATCCGGTGGGCCGGATCGGACACTTCAGAAGGCCGGTTCTGGTCCACAGGCGGTGTGTTTGACATACTCGCTACAGATATTCTACAGGGAACGTCAAATTGTTTCCAGAGTCTGTGAACACCCTTGCACCGCCCCCGCAATCTGTGGGACTTTTATCAGCACACAGTCATTTTAAAACTCTTCGGGGTTAGTCATTGTGAATGTCGTCCTGTTTGGATTGTCTTGACTTTTGTTTAATGTGTAATGTCTTGTTGGTTTGTTGTTGAAATTTGGATTAAAGTTGTTATTTTTCCACTTCATTATTTTACCCTGTGTGCACAATTGTTTTTTCTTCTATTAAACATTTTATTGGAAAATATTCTAGTTGGATCAATATTGTGACAGTGTTTGAGTTTACTGCAGTAATCCCACCTGTGCAGAATCTATCAAAAGATTGTGTTAGGGGGTTAGGGTGAAAAGTAACTTCATAAGAAGCCAAATTTAGATCAGTGCGTTGAGCGGGTGACCACATGCCATACAGCTGAGAGCGGCCCGCCCGGGTTTGAGTCTGACCCGCAGCCCCTTGCCGCATGCTTTCCCCTACTTTACTGTCCTTTCTTCACTGAGTCTATCAATTTTAGCTGAAGAAGTCCAGAAAGAAAAATCTGTTAGACAGTTTTCAGAGATTTCATGTAATAAAATAACCTCCCTGTTTACTCTTAATTCCTCTCTATAATTTCTAATTAAATAGAAGTTTCTTGTATTAAATCCTAGATTTATATGTCAATGTGAATTTAAAAGTACAACTTACACTATACCCATTTCTTAACATTTTGAAAAATCATTTACATTAAACACCTTTTTGTTCAAAAGTATACTTTTAAAATACCTTAAAATGTGAAATTTAGTTTAAATAAAGTTATTAATATTTTAAAATTTAAATATAAAATGCAATTTATAAAATAATTAGAAAATACCTATGTTAAGAGTATTTTTGTGTTATATATTAGCTTATGTGATATAGTGTTAACTTTTCATTTTATTGAATTATTGAAATTTTAACTGTTTAATGGAGAACATAAAAATAATGACAAATATGTTAATTTGTTTATTTGTTAGATTACTTTTAATATAGCCAATTTAGTCTAAACCATTGATTGTTAATAGTACTAAACTGAAATTTTAATGTTTGTTTTAATTATTTTTTATATTTAGTAATGTATATATGTATAACAATATGAATTAATCTAGAGGCTTTAGTGAATTAAAGTCAGAATATTAACAGACAACACTTTATTAGTAGATTTGATTTTTTTTTTCTTTATAGTTTTTTCCTTATGATTTTAAGCTAAATACCTGAATGTAACCATTTTAATAAAAGGGCAATAAGTTAAAGTAACCAAATAACAGAAATGACCATTTTTGTCATACTTGAATGTCACCTGTCATTTTGTTTTCGAGCAGCCAGACTTTCTTGTAATTTTTCTAATGATGTGTAGACAACGTCACAAAGCACCAATTTTAAATTATATCTTTAGTCACTTTGTTACTATCACCCTGTCACAAAAACACATATTTTCTTCAATTTCTATGTAAAATGACAAAAATATAAGTTTAATAGGTATAAAACTGTATTTTCTTATATTCGACTGAGCAATAATCACTGTGTAAAATCACTCAAATGTGCAATCCACTGGTATTCCTATTTATCCATATTATATATTCTGTGTTTATATATGTGTATATGTGGTATATTTATGCCTATATCCTTACTCTCATTCCCCTTTACTGTATCTGTAACATGCTGTGCTTCTGTCGGTGCTGTGCTATTGGACAGAAGCCCCTAATGTAAAGGTCCCCGAGGTCAATGCAGACTGTGCATCATCCAATGCTGAGGGCTAAAAGAGGAGATAGAGCTTTTGAAGCTTGAGATCTATGAATTTGGTGATTTGTTTTAAAAGCAGCTAAAAATATAATCTTTTTAAGCTTGCTTTTGGGTAACTTTTTGTTCTAACATTTAACCATTTTTGTTATGATGTTTATCCTTAAAGGTGCTACATTAAAAATGCTTTTCACTTTACTATAATGCCATGATTTTCACCAGCATCTTAAATGTACAGCAGACATCAGTCTTACTGGGGTTAGCTAGTAAAAGTCACACCAGCAGGGGAACTAAATAACGCCTGATTTTCTTTTCCGGACACAATTTGTAGCTGCACCAGAATCCGCCGGAAACGCACCCTGCGCTGTAGTGTGTGGATGTGTTCTTCGTCAAAACACAGCTGAGAAAACAAACAAACATGTTTTACTGGATGAAGAGCGGCAGCAGCGGCGGCCCCGAGCCGGTCGACAGCGTCGGTAACATGTCTAAGAGCGACATACTGAGAGGAATCGTCACCGAGAAAATGAGCACAGCCGCCCGCGAGATCTTAGCGGTGGTGGAGAGGACTGTAGCCGACTATGAGGAGGAGGCTGCGGGCTTCAGGCGAGAGATCGGCCGTCAGAGGAGACTGCTGGAGCTCCTGCAGCCTAACGTCTCTCTGGAGAGAAGAGGTGAGTGGACAAATAAAGCTGCTCGCAGCCACAAAAAGCTGATTTGTAAATTTAGAATTTGCTGAACTTCGTTTAAAAATCGCTGATTTTACGTTTACAAGCTGTTAAACATACAGATGTGTAATTACAATAAAATGTGAATGCAGGGAAAATAATATTAGCGTTATTTGCAATTCGGCATGAAGCTCTCTCAGCTTAAGTGTAGAGAAGAGCAGATGATTCAATTTTTTATTTTTATTTTTCCCCCTGAACTAGACCTTGAGGTGTATAAAGCCTCTACTTGAGGTAGAACCTTCAGCCTGGAGTGGTTATTCCATACATTTTTTAGTGCCATGACCTCAGACTTTGAGGGACTAATTAGAATTTCTGCTGCTTCAGGCTGTTCCAGTGAGATGGAGGTCGCCAACAGAAAACATCTGAGACCACCCAACTAAACTCTTCTTGAGCGTGCAATCTGACTTACTGCTTTTTATTATCCACGCTCTCATGGCTGTTGTACAGACTCTTAAAAGCATGTAGCAACAGGCCATATAACCCATAACCATGCCCTTCTTCTCACAAGATATGCCATTGGGCGTAATGTAGTTATCCTTGAGAGCATAAGAGTCTGGTCTAATTCTTATCCCAGATTGTCATTCTTTGTTTTGTTTTGGGTTTTTTTTTTTTTGTCTTTTTGGAATCTAGAGTTAATTTTTTCTTAGTGGTTTACATAATAAAAACAATGATCAACAGGAAGGAGCGTCTTTGGAGCTGCAGTCAAACACCACAGTCACACAAAGCTGATATATTGATCAAATGTTCTTTTTGACCAAAAAACACAAAGTCCTACAGCCTGATGTGGAGAGGCATGAGGTGGAAGTCGTGCCTGAGGACAGAGAGGAGCAACAGCCCAAGCAACAGACAGGTACGTCTGAACAGTCTTACCATTAATTGTTTTTCTTTTTGGGGGGGGGGGTTCAAGGCTTTTATAAAGAATATTGCAAAATGACACAGGCACCCTATAACATGGGTAACCCCATATATAGGTATATATCCAGAATACAACCAGTTGGCAACCAGATGAGTTGCGCTTATTGGCACAGACTGATTAAGATTGATTGCAACATGTTGGCAGTCTGTCCATGTTTGTAAATTGGCCTCCAGTTATTTGCAAACATCACCAATTTGTCACCAGCAGTCAGTCAAAAGTCAGCCTGACTGTTTAGAACCAATTTGCCTCCTACTGTGTGTTAATAAGGAGGTTCAAAGTTTTTATTTTTTATCACCATGGCCTCATCTGGTCAGAATGCAAAGAAAACTGCTATCAATTAGTTGCCGTATATCTTGGTTTACTTCACTGTAATCAGTAGTAACTTAAAGGAAGACACGCATGGACTGCTAAACTCTGAAAGAGAAAACAAGTCATTTAAGTTAATGACTTTAAGTCATTAACTTAAATAAAGATTTAAACTGAGAACTACAAATCAAACTCACCTAAGCTGCCGCCCCATGTGGAGTGAAAAGAGGGCATGAAAGTGAGTGCAGTGCTTATATAATGTGCGCCAGGCGAGTTCAATTAATCAAATTATTACTAAAGCAAACTGACTAAACCACATGTATCGTGTGTTTATCATCATATGATTCAAATTAAAAACCATAACAAAAAGTGACTTCTGATGTATCCAGGTGTGGAGGACACTGAGAGCCTGGGCCTGCTTTGGTACGACGACATTGATGACGATGAAGAGGAGCAGGAGTTGATGCAACCAACAAGTTCCCGACAAAAACGAGAAGATCTAAAGGACCCAGATTATAAAATGCCGTCAAGGTTAGAACAAACACCACTTTAAGGAACAACAAACTGTAGAGGTTTGTGATATGGCCAACAATATGTGGATGGTCCCCAAGTTTATTTGCATTTGCTTTATAGTCTTTTATGGCACTGACTTAGTTCCTGCATTTTCGCCAGAGTTCCGACTATCAGGAAGAAGCCCGGCAGACCTCGCATCAGTGACACAAAGAACCATATAGATCTCAGAGTCCGCATCCTGGAGGACTCTCACACCAATGTGCTCTCTAAGACGAGTATGAAATGTTAATCATTAAGGTTTTGTATTTGTCTGTTATGTGGTACAGTGTTAGCCGTGCTATTAATACCATTTTTTCTTTGTTCCTAATTCAAAGCATTTTCCAATGCTTACAAAAATATTTAATTACATTATTTATCATCAGAAATAGTCAAAGACTGGCCAACTAATCACTTGAACTAATGAATACTAGGGCAAGGTTTGGTTTTACTGACTGCCTAAGGACTATTGATCTTAAGATGAATTTCTTCTGTTCCAGTATTCAAGAAGTTCCCAGCACACGACCTGAAGTGCCCTCTTGGTCTACAGGAAGCTGAATTCCTGGACCTGTTGAAGTCAACCTTTCCTCAGCTGGCAGATGATGAACCTTTTGACTTGTTCACAACTGACAGAAGCCGGAGGCTCCAGCCCCTGAAAGTGAAGACTGTGACTCCAGAGGAGATCCACATGTTCATTGGAAACTCTGCCCTCTACATCCGCCTGAAGGTAGACGCTGTACCTGTTTGTGCTGCTTTTGCCTCTGACTTTGGTAGGATTTTGATAATTTTGCCTCTTTATACCACAATAACAGATTTAAAATGTAACAATCATGATGTGATTTAAATGTACACTTTAAGATTTTACAAAAATGTTAAAGAAATTTTAGCTATTTTACTCTCAGTTAACATAAGTACTGATAATAATTTGGAAATGAACTCTTACAGACTAGTGAGGAGGGAGAGAAAGAGTTTCCCCCTTCACCAACAAACGATGACTGTCCATCCAGCGATGCTGACATAACAAAAGACAATGAAGCTGAACTCCAGTCAAGGTAAAAATAAAAACGGGTATAAGGATTTGTGTGCTCTTGATTGACCGACGATATCAAAAACAAGACTCTAGAATGTTGATGTAAATGGCCTGTATTTATATAGCGCTTTACTAGTCCCTAAGGACCCCAAAGCGCTTTACATATCCAGTCATCCACCCATTCACACACACATTCACACACTGGTGATGGCAGCTACATTGTAGCCACAGCCACCCTGGGGCGCACTGACAGAGGCGAGGCTGCCGGACACTGGCGCCACCGGGCCCTCTGACCACCACCAGTAGGCAACAGGTGAAGTGTCTTGCCCAAGGACACAACAACCGAGACTGTCCGAGCCGGGGCTCGAACCGGTAACCTTCCGATTACAAGGCGAACGCCAACTCTTGAGCCACGATCGGTTACTCATTAATCATAACTTAAGAGACCTTTTACTACTACGTGAGATCAGAGATCAGGGTTTCACTCAATCTAGACGCTGGATTGTGATAATTCAATGAAAAACATGAAATTAAAAAAATTATTGAGGGAAAAAATTCTGATCTAACGAATACCAAACCCAAAATTCTGTGGTTCAAGTTCTCTAATGGATGAGTTTGTTGTTTTTAGTTATTGCAAGTAGACGAAACCTATGGCTTTTATGTACAGGCGCTCAGTACTTAAAACTTACCTTTAACCATTTTGTTCCACAGCAGCTCTGATCAGCATACAGACAGTCCCAGTGTGGACATGCTGGCCAGCAGCTCAACATCACAAAAGCAAGACCTGCAAACAGATGAAGAGGCCTGTGAGAGGGAAGTGGACAGCAAAGATGAACACAAAGCCTTGGCTGTAGACAAATGCTTTAAACCTGTTTCTGAGCTCCAGGTGACAAAAAAGATGAAGAAACAAGTGCGCAAAAGTGACATGAAGGAGATAGAGAAGAGTAAAATAGCCTGTAAAGTGTGTGGAGTGTGGTACTTGAACCTGGGCAGCTTGATCAAACACACCTGGAGTCACCTGGAGGAGCCACAGGGTGGTTGTGGAGTTTGCGGAGAGCAGTTTGAATCTGTGGATGAGTTGAAGAGACATATCAGAATTCACCAGAAAACTCACGACTGCTCATATTGTGGGAAATCTTTCTTCACCATCGTCGGTCTTAACAGCCACGTTTCTCTGCACACAGGAGACAGGCCATTCAAATGTAAGATTTGCAGCAAAACCTTTGCTTACATGTCTGGTCTGAATGTTCACCATTGGGTCCATGTGGAAGAGAAACCACACAAATGTGACATTTGCCCAAAATCCTTTGGTTTGAAGGCGCAGCTCCAAGCTCACAGCAAGATACACACCAGCAAAGACAGATACGTCTGCAATATCTGTGGAAAGTCTGTCTGTGACCTTCGATCTTTGACCCGCCACAAGTTCACTCACTCTGGAGAGCGGCCGTATGGCTGCCAAATCTGCGGGAAGCGTTTCAAACTTTCCGGCAACCTGAAGTCCCACGAGAAGATCCACATGGCTAGGGAGCGACCTTTTCTCTGCCACGTCTGCTGCAAATCCTTCCTGTCAAACTGCAGCCTGATGACTCACATGAAGACGCACAGCAGCGAGAGGCCGCATGTCTGCGGCGTGTGTAGCAAAGGCTTCGTGTCCAACGGCGAACTCAAGGTTCACATGCGAGTGCACACTGGTGAGGCGCCGTACGGCTGTTCCGATTGCGGCCGTTTCTTCAAACGCAAGACTCACCTGACCAACCACATCAGGAGCCACTTGGGCATCAAACGGTTTGTGTGCGCGATCTGTGGGAAGGCGTGCTCTCGCCAGGAACACCTGACGGTCCACATGAGGACCCACAACGGAGAGAGACCGTACCAGTGCACCATCTGCGAAAAAGCCTTCACCCAGAGCCACTGTCTGAAAACGCACATGAAGAGCCACCAGGTGGAGGAAACCTCTGTCCCCAGTCCATCCACAACCTAAACGACACTGAAAACAACTTTTTTTTATCATAATATACTTACAGATGCAGTTTGTTTTTGTTTTTTTTTAATCTGTGAACTTTATATTTCATTTTTTTAAACTGGAAAAAGTGTTGTGGATTTTTTTTTTTCTTCTTTTTATAACTTTTTGTGCTAAAACACGTGGTTCTTAGATCATCATGTCACTTACAGCAAACATGTAGTCTGGAGACCAACAGTTCTACTAAATCGTTATTTTTTTGGGCATAAAGACCTAAGTTACTGAAGGACCTGCTTATAAAATAAAACAAAAAAAATCACAAAGTTCTGTAAAAAATTTGGTGCAGTAAAATGTTAGTCGTGTAAACCACTCTGCTTTAAATAAAAAGGGGAAAAAAGTTAACTATTTGAATTCTTGGTTAGTTTCTTTTCTCTTTTAACACAGTAATACTGATAATCAGAACTCTCAAAATTAGTTTAGTATGATTTTGGCCATCTTAAAAGTCTTTGAGTTTCATCTTGTTTCCTAATTGTTCCCCTTAATTGTGTTTCAGGGGGAACTTTGTATTAATCAAATTGTTTTAGAAGTGAGCTAATATCAAGCCAACAGCCATTGTAAACAGATGTTCCCAGATTTTTTCTTAGAAACCACAGATATCCTCCGCAGTTGTTTCAAAGGAAAACGCACCTTTGAGTGTTGAAATGCCAGTGTACTCAGAGGCGGGGATTTGAAAGTAGCCGATCCGAGAGCGTTGTTCATCTCTCTTAATTGCATCTCCAGCAGATGCAGTCCAGCGTTCCCACATCATACATGTAGCTATCTCGAGTGTTTTTCATTTTGTTCTTAAAGTCATTCATCCCCAGATTTATATATTCAGGGTTTAAACTATAAAATCATTTATAGGCAGTTTTGTTTTACCACATCCAAAATTCAAGGTTTTTCAAAATTCACGGGTGCTCTTGGACCGTAACCCCCCATCAATTTCAGGGCTCAAATGTACATTAACACACACTTTAGATCAGCATATAATTGTAAAAGTGGGCAGTCAGTAAAAAGCTTTAAAAAAAGCCAAACATCTGCTGTCACCCAGAACTCCTCTGTATTCATACAGCGCCTTTCATCACAGGAAAGGAATTAGAGCCTCACCAAAACAAAACAAAAACCAACCTTGAGAAACATCAAATAAAAAATAGAAACACTTGAGTGCGCAATGAAAACATAATTAACTAGAGATAAAGGAGGCGCGGAGAGATCAGCGAAAGAGTTAACTTAAACAAAAAAAAAAATCTCCACACAGAAACAACCATCCAGGTTTATAAAACTTTGAAATCCAGAAGCTTCTCTAAACTTAGGAGCTGAAAAACAATCTTTTTGGGGGGATTTCTGTCGTATTCTGTGTCATTTTACACTGTTAGTTTGTATAAAAATTGACCAATACTTTACCTTTTGTCTTAAACCTTTAACCCTGCAATTATATATATATACAAAACTACCTTGTACTGCTATTGTTTTTAGTACAAATAGCCTAAAATATCACATTAGTTGCAGACATCAGTCATACAAATAAAATAAAGGGGGTTGTGTATGCGAGTGAGGGAGCAGAGCACTGACTCTGTTATGTCTGCAGCAATGTGGAAGACCTGGCAATCTATCCATTCTTACAAGCACAAGCTGAAAGTAGAATAAAATATTGATGTCAAGTAGTGGGAATAAGTAGGACTCTAAACTGTACAACAGTGTTTTGATTCTGCGTTCTGCAGCGTTCTTATATTAAAAAAAACTCCTATAAATCACTTCGAGGGATCAAACCTTGCCTCTCTTCCCTCGCACGATCTGATATCGTCGTGTTCATGTTGTTCCAGATCAACATAGTAAATGTTGTTCCAAGATCAACATTGCAAGTGACCAATCAGAATACTATGTTGATCTGGGAACAACACCAACACAACGATATCAGATCGTGCGTGATCTCGTGGGCTGTGATCCAACATGTGACTGCTTTTAGTGGTAAAGCTACACAACATCAACTGCATGCACTCTGATGGTATGTGACACACACACTCATGAAATGTGCAAGTGTTTTGTTTTTCTTACTGAACTAAATCCAGCAGCACCACCAGTCACACAGAACTGAGAGAAATTTCTGTCAGACATGTCTGGTTCTTTTTTCAAGTCAAGCGGCTTTTATTGTCCTTTCAACCATGTACGGAAATGAGACAACATTCCTCTGAGACCCTGGTGCTACATATGACATATAACAGACAGTCAACACAGGACTACATAAAGTCCAACGTGCAAAAATTGCAAAGAAACAAGACAAGACAGTGCAACACTGGACAGCACAGGACGATACACACACAAAACAGTGTAATGGAAATAGGCAAAATACTGAGTGTTGTGCAAAAAGTAACTTGGTGTCTGATGGTCTGCATGTGTGTGTTAGTGTGTGTGTGATACTGCAGATAAGTGTTTGGTAGTGACGTGTATGTAGCTCTGCGTGTGTGTGTGTGTGTGTGTGTGTGTGCGCCAGTCCAGTCACTGAGTGTTCAGGAGTCTGATGGCCTGGGGGAAGAAACTGTTTCACAGTCTGGCATTGAGGCCCGAATGCTGCAGTACCTCTTGCCATTGGGCTGCAGGGTGAAGAGTGTGTGTGAGGGTTGTGTGGGGTCCTCCACAATTCTGGTGGCTTGTGGATAGAGCGGGTGATACAAGTGTCTGTGATGGAGGGAAGAGGCATGATCTGATATGGTCGTGTTGGTGTTGTTCCCAGATCATCATAGTAAATGTTGTTCCAGGATCAACATTGCAAGTGACCAATCAGAATGTTGTGACGTCATACTTTTGCGACTTCGGGAAAAACCGCCGTAAAACAAAAAACTGTACTTAAGCTGCGAGAAACCGCCTCTGTCCGCCGATCAACGGACCCTGACCCTAACACCCTAGATGGTTATACCCACATCGGCTGGGGGAGTGTTCGCATCAGCTCTTTCGATGGTGAAGATAGCAAGGGTAATTTGTTTGTCTTGGGTCTTCATTCAGGTAAAGAGGTAGTGCCCTGAGGACACACTCTCTCCCCTTTTCAATAGTTTGCTTCTGTAGAGAGTGGCAGAGATACAGGAAGAGAAAACAGAAATACTTTAGGATGACACAAACTCACATTATACGCAAAATGAATGAATGACAAAAACTGATCTTTAACATACAGGGAGTGCAGAATTATTAGGCAAGTTGTATTTTTGAGGAATAATTTTATTATTGAACAACAACCATGTTCTCAATGAACCCAAAAAACTCATTAATATCAAAGCTGAATGTTTTTGGAAGTAGTTTTTAGTTTGTTTTTAGTTTTAGCTATTTTAGGGGGATATCTGTGTGTGCAGGTGACTATTACTGTGCATAATTATTAGGCAACTTAACAAAAAACAAATATATACCCATTTCAATTGTTTATTTTTACCAGTGACACCAATATAACATCTCCACATTCACAAATATACATTTCTGACATTCAAAAACAAAACAAAAACAAATCAGCGACCAATATAGCCACCTTTCTTTGCAAGGACACTCAAAAGCCTGCCATCCATGGATTCTGTCGGTGTTTTGATCCGTTCACCATCAACATTGCGTGCAGCAGCAACCACAGCCTCCCAGACACTGTTCAGAGAGGTGTACTGTTTTCCCTCCTTTAAATCTCACATTTGATGATGGACCACAGGTTCTCAATGGGGTTCAGATCAGGTGAACAAGGAGGCCATGTCATTAGTTTTTATTCTTTTTATACCCTTTTGATAGGTTTGTAGCATAAACCTATTCGCTGGAACGTTAAGGACAACTTGCTACACAGCAAAAGGCAAGACACAAGGCACCAAAGTTCTTCGTGTTACTCATGCATGAGGGAAACCTGCCTGGAGCCAAGTGTCGTTCCACCACTTGACCTCTGTCAGACTCTCAGCCAGGTTCCCCATAGCACTCCTTTTATTGTGGCTACATGAATATGCATAGGGTCATTAACATATAACATCTTACATAGGTATACATGTGAACAAAGAATACTGTGTGTGTGTGTGTGTGTGTGTGGGGGGGGGGGGGTCAGAGTGTGACCCCATAAACAACTTCCCTTAACCTGCTGGTCTGGAAAATCTAACAGTTCATCTAAACAAAAGGCACTTAGACTAGAACAGACGTAGCTACGTTAATGTAATGCTACTGTAAAACAATAAAACAAGGTATGACCTCTCCCATGCTCCCAGGATGTGGGTGTGCATTCTAGTGTGGAATACACACCAAGCCTTTGCAGCCTGCTAAAGATCACACATCCTATCACTACACAATGATTATACACCTCTAAGCATATATGGTTAAATATTTCCTAATACAAATGACAATAATAAAATCTAAACCCATCACCTTTCTTGCCAGCCACGCTGTGGAGTACTTGGACGCGTGTGATGGAGCATTGTCCTGCATGAAAATCATGTTTTTCTTGAAGGATGCAGACTTCTTCCTGTACCACTGCTTGAAGAAGGTGTCTTCCAGAAACTGGCAGTAGGACTGGGAGTTGAGCTTGACTCCATCCTCAACCCGAAAAGCCCCCACAAGCTCATCTTTGATGATACCAGCCCAAACCAGTACTCCACCTCCACCTTGCTGGCGTCTGAGTCGGACTGGAGCTCTCTGCCCTTTACCAATCCAGCCACGGGCCCATCCATCTGGCCCATCAAGACTCACTCTCATTTCATCAGTCCATAAAACCTTAGAAAAATCAGTCTTGAGATATTTCTTGGCCCAGTCTTGACGTTTCAGCTTGTGTGTCTTGTTCAGTGGTGGTCGTCTTTCAGCCTTTCTTACCTTGGCCATGTCTCTGAGTATTGCACACCTTGTGCTTTTGGGCACTCCAGTGATGTTGCAGCTCTGAAATATGGCCAAACTGGTGGCCAAGTGACGTGCTGATTTTCCTAATAATTCTGCACTCCCTGTATTTAGAAACGGCCAAACAGTCTGCAGTCTATGAACTAACCGTAGCTAACACCAGCTAACAATGTTAGCTCGGTGGCGAGTAGCCTTCATTAATAGTAATAAAAGTCACACATGAAAAAATGCGGACCTCAGCAAGTCCAGGAACTCAGCTTCCTGTAGACCATGAGGACACTTCAGGTACTGCACTGGATACTTAGTCACTGGAAGGGAAGAGTTCATCATGAGTTCATCATGGTTAGATACCATATTTCTAAGATTTTCAGGGTCGAGTACAATAACCTCAGTTCTATCTGAATTTAAGTTCAGTTAGCAGCCATCCAGGTCTAAATGTCTTTAAGACATTCCTGCAGTTTAACTTACTGGTGTGTATTATCTGGCTTCATAGACAGATAAAGTTGGGTGTAATTTGAATATCAGTGATAATGTATCCTATGCCTTCTTATTTTACAGCAGACACCGTCACTGTAAAATATCAGAATATTCCTGAGGGAGGAATCAGTTGGAGTTCAGATTGGGAGAGTATGAAATCTTCAGACTTTTTAACATAGATTAATTCTTTTAATGTTTCTGTGATTAAATAACAAGCTGTTAACCTTGTCGGAGAGCATATCAATCTGAGAGTCCTCCAGGATGCAGATTCTGAATTCAATATGCTTCTGAGGGGCACTGATCTGAGATTTTCCACAAGGCCGTGGTAGAAGAATGTCAGTCATTTTCATCTCATCTTTTCATTTTTCTGCCCAAACCTCCGTCTCTGATAATGGGCTGCATCAGCACAAACTAGGTTTTGGCATAATAATAACACTCTCTGTATTTACCAAGAGCGCGCAGAGAGAGGACTATGTGTAGAGATTTTTGCGAGTGACCTTCTTGCATATGCATTTCAAGTTCCTTTCTAAAGGTGCAAAATATATGCTGGAGAATATTTATGTTGGGCGGAACTTAAAAATCTGGTGTAACACTTTAAAAGTTACTTTGTGTTGTTGGCATTCACATGTAGACTCAGGGAAAAATATGTGTCCTCATTAGGACAGTGTTCTATGTGGGACTATAGCCTACAGGTTTATATTTTTTAATTATAGAGTAATGAGAATGTAACGTAATGAGTATTGTAACAAATTACACTCTCCAGTGAGTAATTAAATAATAATGTGTTGCATTACTTTTAAGAAAAGTAATGTGTAGAGTGTAATACATTACTTTGAAAAAAATAATGAACCCCAACACTGTTTAAATCAAGGGCGCAAACTGATTTTCTAACATCTGCAACTTGCAGTTCACTGCTAATTACACAGATATTAAACGTCAAAAAAGGGTGCTTGCTATGGTCACAGTTATTGCTGTGTGGAAAAAGCATCATCTACTCAAAGATGAAGCACAAACATGGAGCCAGCATGACAATCACAAAGAGAAATGGCTGCAAAACAGAGAGAGCAGAGCAGAGGGATGACATCACGGACTGTCCTAAAAATAATGAGCCCCTGTATGGACATCAGTCTGATCAATTAATTTATGTTATGTTATGTTAGCTTTAAAAACATGTGAAAAAAGTATTTAGTTCAGTTCTGTTTTATTTATATGGGTCCAAATCAAAGTGCTGTTATTACACTCCTGCGAAACTGTGATCATTTCAGGACCATGGACAGCGCATGAGTGTTTGACTGTGCCTCTTGGGATGATCTGATATTATCGTGTTGGTGTTGTTCCTGGAACAACATAGGCTGTATCCCAATTCAGGGTCTGCAGCCTTAAAGGCCGCATTTTAAGGCCAATTACGTCACAGCAACGCGACGAAGGCTGTCCCAATTCAAGGGCTGCTTGAAATGCGGCTAGCTAATTGTTATTTACTAGCTAATCTTAAATGACTGTTCAGTACAGAAGTGAAGCCCAATAATCATGATTTCACAGTCCTGTGGTCTCAGCCTCAGATACTTATCAAATCAAAGCTATGTAGAAACAAACAAACAAATGAACAAAAGATTTTCTCCTTCATTTCTGTCAAACAAAGCTGTATGAAAGGTTTCCAGCTGTTAGTGTCATGGCTGCTAGGCAACCTGGGCAGCGCGATGGAGGCTAGACCGTCCCATTTCACAAGGCTCTCACTTCCGGCCTTAGCGGTCTTTGAGTACGCGGCCCTTGTGGACCGTTAAGGCTGCGTACTTTAAGGCTGCAGACCCTGAATTGGGACAGCCATAGTAAATGTTGTTCCAGGATCAACATTGCAAGCGACCAATCACATTCTTGTGACGTTATTCTTTGGCACGCCAAGCCATTCGTGCATTTATGAAATTCCAATGTTGCAAGGACAATATCAGTTCTGCTTAAAGGGTTAGGGTTAGGGTCAGGGTCCATTGATCGGCGGACAGAGGCGGTTTCTCGCAGCTTAAGTACAGTTTTTTGTTTTACTGCGTTTTTTTCCAAAGTCGAAAAAGTATGACGTCACAACATTCTGATTGGTCACTTGCAATGTTGATCCTGATCTGGGAACTGGCAGTAAGAGATAATCAAAAGTATCGAGATTTAATTGAGGGATGATACTGCACCAGAAATGTTGAAGGGTGGTGTGTATATTAACGTTCAAGGCATATTGTTATGAGGTGGAAGTATGTTCATATTGTGTTTGGGCTACATTGTGTGCATTGTAAAGGTAATTGCAATACATACTAAGAATAAGAGTAATTTAGGAATGCAGGATTAATGTATACTTTGCGGACTTTTAAAAATGAACAGTTGTTTCCATGTCAAAATGTTTGCAACTCAAGTTCTTTGCCGATACACTGGTAAAAGAAATTTTGACAGTGGCAAGTGTTAAATGGTTACTGCTGTGCTGTTGCAAAAAAACTGAAAGCTGTTTTATTGTTAGACCATATGTTGGCATGTTTTATTAAAGTTTTATTTGGGATGTTGATATAATTTTGTTTAATTGCTAATATCAATGGACTATATTTTTATTAAAATTATTACATACATTTTTTTAATTGTAATTAAAAGTGGGCACTTCCCTTTGCATTGTTAAAGTTGTGTTACTGGACTGACCCTAAGCAATCATTGCAAATAGCAACTTTGCTATTCATTTCAGACACTTTTAAAGAAAAAGAACTCCACAGACATCACATGTGCATAACTCAAGTGTCATCTTATCAATGTGTTATGTGGTCTTCAATGTTTTTTCTTCTATTTCTGGCAGATACAGACATTTAATTTAAAGTCTTGATGTTGCTTCTGTCTACATACTGTTAGTTACTAACCCTAATGAGCTGTTGTGTTTTGTTTCGGACTGGATTTACACAAATGCTCACTGAATGTGTTGGCAATAAAGGAATTTAAAAAAGATAAGTTGGATGTACTTAATTCATTTGTGTGGAACCTGTTGACAAAATAGATTTATGTAAAACTAATTAGTAAAGCATAAGGTGGCTGAAAATATAATATTTGAATTAATCTAACTTAAATTTAACATTTTACTGCCACAAATAAGAAATGTGTTTAAGTAACTAATCTAAGCTATCTAACCTGTAAATACATAATTTATGTTCATACAACATAACTTGATTTAGTCTTAAATATCTCTTGTTAATCCTAAGTAGTTTTTTAAAATTAGATGACTTAAAGATTTTTGCTTTAAACTAACACAACGCAATTTCGTGGAACCTGTTGACAAAATAATTTTAATTAAAGTCAACGTTTCATTTTTTTGAGTGGGAAAGCTACAATATCAAGGCTTAATGCAGAATTTTCTGTACGTTTTTGTCCTTGACAGGTTAAACCACAATAAATAGCAATAGCATATACGTTGTGTGTGTGTAGTTGTCTGCCTCTTATAACTCTAGTGATTTTCCTGCAGTTTGAAATCTCATGTGATCTTGTTAATTTCATTAGTCCAGCAACTAACCACTCTTACTAGATTGTATCAGGTCATCTCAACAAGAACAAATTAAGTTGTTGAATTTCGTACAGATCCTACATGATTTAATTACGTTCAAGATAGAAACATGAAAATTTTGTGTTCAAATTACAAGGTAGACTTTTTTAATGTAACAACCACCCAATTTACTTTTTTCGGTATACCAAAAAAACGTAGAGGCAGCTGTTCGACTTGACTGAGATGGATGCCTTCCTGAAACCACGATCCAAAGCGTGCAAGACTGAAATCCCGTGCAGTGTCGCGAGAATTAACATTGCTATATCATTGACTTACTTCACTCAAACATGATATGAACAATTCTTATCTATCCGCTCTGCATATTATGTAGTTTTTACACTATATAGTTACACTTAACTTTAAACCATGAGGCAATTGTGTTAAATACACGCAAGGTGCTTACGTAAATCCAAGAGCTGGCCAATCCCTTTTTTTTTAGTGTAGCTACAAATAATCATGTGCAGTTCCACGAGATTATTAAAAGACAAAAGGAAAACATATTACTGATACAGAAATAGTTTCGCTGCAAAAAGTGCAGCCTTAGCTAATGCAGTGGCGGAGCGTGGGGGTGGCTTACTGGGCTTAAGCCCGGGTTGTTTTTTCAGAAGCCTGGCGTCTTTTGGAGTGTAATTTTTTCATAGTTAGATGCCTGGCTGACAACTGTATAAAACAAAAACTACACACAATATTCGAAGCACATAGTGCACACTGTGGGAATTTACGACTGTGCGTAAATCCCCCCTAATATTGGTATGATCCGAGCTCAGGCACTAAGCGACTGAGCGAGGGGGCGGGGCAGCTGCTGCTTGCGAGTGCGCTGTTGGAGAAACGGAGCCAGGCAGACAGAGGAGAATGGAAGTTTGACCAGATACCAAAGCAAATCATTTGTACTGTACAAATAATGTAAATATGACGGTGTATCACGAAAGATTGATATCAAACTGATCGCTTGACCCATATTACGTTACTTGCTCTTCAAGTGAATCAACAAATGGCGAAATGAAAAGCCGAACAACAACAATGCTGTTTCTTTAGAGAGTCTTAGCTTACATGTGTGTTTATTTCATATTTTCAGTTGTTTCCCTCCAGGCTAAATAAATCGGTTTCAGTAATGCACTAATATACAAGAATGGACATAAGATAAGATAAGATAACCTTTATTAGTCCCACACGTGGGAAATTTGTTTTGTCACAGCAGGAAGTGGACAGTGCAAAAGTTATGAGGCAAAAATTAGAATACAATAAGAATAAATACAGTACACAACTGTACAGAATAGAATAAAATAAAATACTATATACAGCAGAATAAAATAAAATAAATATACAATAAGATAAAAATAGAATACAAATACAAATACTATATACAACTGAGTAAAAATACAACGATGACAGAAAGGATTATTGCACTTAGTATTATTGCATATGTATGGATGTGTGTGCTTGATCAGTTAAAGTCTTTATTATGGAGTCTGACAGCAGTGGGGAGGAAAGACCTGCGAAATCTCTCCGTCCCACACCGTGGGTGCCGCAGTCTCCCACTGAAGGAGCTGCTCAGTGCTGTCACAGTCTGCTGCATGGGGTGGGAGATGTTGTCCATCAGGGATGACAGCTTAGCCGCCGTTCTCCTGTCACTCACCACCTCCACTGGGTCCAGAGGGCATCCTAGAACAGAGCTGGCCCTTCGGATCACCCGAAGCTTCTTTCAAAGAAAAAACTCTGGTAGTATTTTATATATTATGGTTTGTATGTTGTTCAGCATATTTCTATGCAAAACAAGAGGAATTTCAATACACAGCAGGATATTCACAGTTTAAACTAGATATTTACATACACTTTAGGGAAAACACAAGAGAATTTTTTTACTGTACAACATCAATTTAGAGTAAACTTGTTCTGTTTTGGATAAATAAATATTGAAATATCTTTTGAATTAGTTAAAGAGAGAAAGAGCTGTCTATTGTTTTATCATTTTCATCAAATTTAGGAGTACATGTACACTAAGTTTATTGTTAATTAATAAGAAAACTCCAGACGATTCCATTTTGAGCTGAAGAAGCTTCTGATAGGTTAGTAGAGTCCATGTGAGTAAATTGGTGGCACAGCTGTGGATGCATATAAGGCAAAACACAGAGCCTGTTTCTTTGAAATGGGAAAATTAAGAGATGTCAACCAAAACACCAGGAAAACAATTGTGGAGCTCCATAAGTGTGGCTCAATTTGAATACAATTTGGTGCCATTTGCAATTAAGAAATACAGATAGTTTCTCTCTTTACTCTTAAAGTTAACAAATATGTTTTTTATATTTATCAATCTAAAAATTAAACATTTAGTCTGATTTGATGTTACAATTAAAAAAGTGTTTTTATCTGAAGAGTACATAAATATCTGGTTTCAATTGTATATTTGATGATTGTCAGCACAAAGAGGGAGAGAGAGGAACAGAGAGGGAGAGAGAGAGAGAGGAGCAGAGAGGGAGATGGAGAATGAGGACAGAACAGAGATGAACAAGAGCAGGTGAGACACACATGTTAGTCAAATGGTCGTTTGCCAAAAGTACCACCGTATCATAGGTACTCATGTATCTCGTACCTAGTGATTCTTTTTAGGTTTGCTATTTTTCAAATTCTATATTTACTAAGTTCTGCAGGCTTGTTTGCACAACAAGGCTAAATAATTATATAAACTTTTCTCAATCTAAATAGTGGACTTTGGTAGAATAAAAAAAAATAAGTGTAGTGCAGGTCTATGATGATTTTTAGTGCTACTATCATCTAGTTCTGATTCTGGTTCTGTCCTGGTTAAATCCTCAGTAGTCCTGATTTTGAACTGGAATTAAAACAGCACTACATCCTGTTTTAATTCTGGATCAGTTCTGGGTCTGGTTGAATTGGGGTTTATTCCGCGTGTCTTGATACAGCCCCGACTTTGTTCTGCCTTGCTGCTTAATTAAAAAACTAGTTTAAGGTGTCCTGCATATGTGATACAGTGGGGCAAAAAAGTATTTAGTCAGCCACCGATTGTGCAAGTTCCCCCACTTAAAATGATGACAGAGGTCAGTAATTTGCACCAGAGGTACACTTCAACTGTGAGAGACAGAATGTGAAAAAAAAATCCATGCAGGCTCCAGGTCCAGACGGCTTTCCTGCAGAATTCTACAAAGAATTCTGGTCGATTCTAGCACCAGTTTTCTACAGAATGTTGTTGGAAATTAAAGAAAAGGGCAGACTTCCATCAAATATGAATTCTGCAAACATTAATCTCCTGCTAAAACCAGGCAAAGACCCTGTATATCCCTCAAGCTATCGTCCAATATCCCTTATAAATGTAGACCTTAAAATAATCTGCAAAGCTCTCTCAAAGAGACTGGAGAAAATAACCCCCCTCTTAATTCATCCTGACCAAACTGGTTTCATAAAAGGTAGGCACTCATCAACAAATACACGTAGATTACTTAATTTGATAGACTACTCATACAGTAAAAACCTAGAAACTACAATATTCTCTTTAGACGCAGAAAAAGCATTTGACAGAGTTAACTGGAAATTTCTATTTGCAACTTTACACAAATTTGGTTTTGGATCCTCTTTCATAAACTGGTTAAAAAATATTATATAATTCCCCAACAGCTTGTGTTAGAACAAATGACCAGACATCCTCCAGCTTCTGTCTCTTGAGGGGCACCAGGCAGGGATGCCCACTCTCCCCTTCACTGTTTGCAATTTTTATTGAACCACTAGCAGCAGCAATTAGACAGAATTCAGTAATTAAGGGCATAAAATGCAAGAACGTGGAACATAAAATCAGCCTTTTTGCGGATGATGTGTTACTCTTTCTCCAAAATTCACAAACCAATATCTCTGGGGTGATTGAATTGATAAACTCTTTTGCAAGAATATCAGATTACTCAATTAACTGGTCAAAATCTACAGTTCTACCGATTAATTGCTCCCTCCATAATTCCTCTTCTACACCACTGCAATCGGGAAATATAAAATATTTAGGTATTAATGTTTCTCCCAAGCTTGCAGATCTAACTAAATTAAACCATATCCCACTTTTAAAGAAGGTAGAAGATGATCTGGCTAGATGGAAATGTCTACCCATATCACTCATGGGAAGGGTTGCCGCTATAAAAATGATGGTCTTACCAAAAATAAATTATTTATTCTCAATGATCCCAACTAAACCGCCACAAGATTGGTTCAGATCTCTAGATTCATGTCTGTCCAAATTCCTTTGGAAAAATAAACCCCCACGTATAAGCTTAAAAACACTACAAAAGACCAAGGATAAAGGAGGACTAGAACTGCCTAACTTTCAGCACTACTTCTTAGCCAACAGGCTTCAGTTTATCTCAGGATGGCTAAAACATACCCTCTTAGATGAACCTTGGCTAGATGTAGAACAAGCACTTTGCAATAATCTAGAGATCTCAGACCTACCATTTATCAGCTCAAACATCCAACGACATGAATGGTTTAAAAGCATCAATATCAGCTCTTCTCTGACAGCATGGTGGGAGTTTCTAAAATTGACGGCGTCTTCATTAATCCCATGCAAACGTACACCTATCTGGAACAACCCTGACATATTACAAAACAATAATATGATAAACTTTTCAGATTGGAGTGGTAAAGGAATCAAATATTTAGAACATATACTAGAAGGAACAGAATTTATCTCATTTGATGGACTAGTTACACAATATGGAATCAACAAGAAAAGATTTTTAGAATATCAACAAATTAAATCCATAGTAAAAAAGAAATTTAAACCAGGTCAAGTTGAACTACAAACACCACCAAGTGTGGTTCAATTTCTTACTCTTAAAACCCCCAAATTACTATCCAAAATATACAGAATGCTTTCCAAAACAGATGAATCAATATCACTTCCTATTGCAAAATGGGAAGCGGATTTATCAGTTAACTTAGACCTAAATTTCTGGTCTCAGATTTGCTTAAAAACCTTTCATCTAATTAGAAATCCCAGTCTTCAATTAATTCAATACAAAATATTACATAGAGTGCACTATACAGGTCATCGGATGTTCAAGATGGGCTTTACGTCTACCAACAACTGCTCTCACTGCCAAACCAATTCACCGGACAATTATATCCACGCTCTTTGGTTCTGTCCACCAGTTCAGAAGTTTTGGCGCGAGATATGTGAAGACTTATCGAAGTGTCTGAAATGTAACATTCCAACTTCCCCCTTAGTGTGTTTGTTGGGCAGCTTAGATAATGTCACTTCAGAAAAGAATATAGCCCATATGGTTTTCACTGCCCTATGCATAGCCAAGAAAACAGTCCTCATGAACTGGAAAAATAAAAATAATCTTAATTCTAACCAATATAGAAATTATCTATTAGATTACATTAGTCTTGATACAGCCTCTGCCACCACATCAGATCAATTGCTCTGGGCTCCTTTGATCAGCTCCATCACCTAGTGGGGGTGGGGGGGTCATAGTTTGGTCCCACCTTCACTGTTGTGATTGGTGTGGGGGTAGGGACAGGCTTAGGGCGTCGGGGGGTTCCCCGGAGGCATCTTCCTTGGGGGGCTCAACCCGGGGTAGCGGTCATGTCCAGTTAGGGGCTCTGTTGGCTCTCATGTGACTGTTTCCTCGCGGCTGCGTGCAGCGGGGCTAGGGGAGGGTCTGTGCTGACGGACGTGGGTTACTGACCTGGTAGCCTGGCTGCCCCTGGGTGGGTCCAGGATGGGCGTGAGGTTCTGGGGGCGCTCCGTCTCTGGGCTGGGGCCCGGGCCGGGCCTCGGGGGCTTGGGTCCTGGTTGGTGTGTTGCCGGGGTTGTGGGCGGGTGGGTGCTTGGGGGCCCACCCCTGGAGCAGGGTGCCGCTGGTGCATCGAGCCACCTGGGGGGCTCTTCAACTGGTGGGGGAGATTGTCACATCTTGCAGGAGCTTTCCTCTCCTCGGGAGCTCCCTCTGCAGGAGGGGGAGATACAGGAGAGGTGGAGGAAGATCTCAGCCTGGGTGTTTATTGTCTTATGTAGTCTGGAAGATGAGTGGATGGTGGGGTGGGTGCAGTTTTCTCTGTGGTGGGGTTGGGTGGACTGTCCCGGGCTCTGTGGGGCCGGAGGGCGCTACTGCACTGGGCCCCGGTCTGGATGGGCCTGGGCCCCCTTTCCCTGGCGGGTCGCGGAGTATGGGGGTGCCTACTGGGGTCAGCGGGGGAGCTGGCCCCAGGGAGGGGTCACCTGCCCCTCCCTTCCTTCCCTCCCCATCTCCAGCTGCCTCCCTCTTCCCGCTCCACCACAACCACCCACACATGCAGGACCTTGGAGTAGGGGTATGTCACCAGGGTGCAGAGGAGGCTACCCCCCCCCCCCCCCCCGTCCCCTTCTGGCTGCCTCTGCCTCAATTTTATCCCACAACTTAGACATTCACATTACTCACACTCTCATTACACATACATGTAGGATCTTGGGGGTGGGCACGATACACGGAATCCAAAGTACCATCAGGGTGTACACCTCACCCCTGGCGTCGTTGCCCACCTCTCAAGGTTAAATACACGTAGACATTGAGGGCTAGCAGGAGGGACCATGCGCTTACCTGCTGCTCTCTGGCAGGTAGCTCCATGCCCTCCTGGGTTTTAAATGCACCTTAGAACACACATGCATCAACACTACAATGAGCGGGTGGAGGGAGGTTTGGAGTCTTCTCTCACCCCCGTTCTCTGCGAACTGCTGGAGCGGGGGGGCTAGGAGGAGGAGTTAGCCATCCGACTGCGGTCTGGAGTGTGGGGCCTCCCTGCTGCTGCGGAGTCGGGGCGGTCTGCCTCCCCCCACCGCAGGGAAAAGGGTAACACCACCTGGGTCTGGGTGCAGTTCCCCCCTCCAGGGGCAAGGATACCTAGACCCAGTTTGTAGAGTACGCTTGGGGAGTGTGATCGTGTGTCTGTCTCCACGTTGGTTGAGTGTGGAGTAAGTGCATATGAGAGCATGAGGGTGGGAATGGATGTTTGTATATGTGTGTGCCTGTATTTCTGTGTCTATATGTCAGGTTGGGTGTCAGGCGCCACCTCTCTGGGGACATCTCAGGCCCTCCAAGGTTTGGAGGCCTATCTCCCCCTACCACCACTTCCCCTGCCAGTGGCGGACTCCCTCAGACATCGGTGCGTTGGTGGTTCTTTGTGTCCGCGGATGGGGATGGGCGTCCAGGTACACACCGGCTCACTCCTTGGCGGCCGCTTATCGGGGCCTGGAGCCTGGGGCTCGCTCGGGCCACTTCGGAGGTGGGGTGCCCCCGGCCTCTCGGCCTGGGGCTCGGTCACTCAGGCACGGCTGGCTGCCGGCGGAGCTCACGGGCGCGTCACTGCAACTCCCCCTGGCTTCTGCTCCGCGGCTGCTGAGTGAGCCCTCATCTGGGACTCTCCTCAGCTCTTTCTGGGACAGTGGCGCGGCTGCCCCTCTGTTGGTCTTCCTTGGTCTCTTGTGTTCTGGGGGCCTCTGGATGTCTGGAGTTTTGATCTCCTCCATACCTGCTTCATGCCCTGGAGGACGGGGCTGTGGCCCCCCCACACCCTCTAGCAGATCATTACATGAAGGAACCTTTTAAAAAAACAAGCGCGTCCATGCTCACAGGTGTACACACGGGTGATCACACCCACAAACTACACCCTTTTTGGCTCCTACTTCAAAGCACACTGTGTTCTGTTGATCTTATGTGCTGCACAATAATGTTTAATATTTAGTATTTACTGTCATATTCCCATGTATCATTGTGATGCTGTTTATTCTATTACTCTTGTTCTCTTCTGCTTGTTTTCTTTTTTTCTTTCTCAGCAGGTGATCCAGGTGATTGATATATGCATTTTTTATTTCTTTTTTTTTTCTCTGCTCATTCTGTTGGTTTTTGTTTTTTGCCCTTCTCCCCCGTCCCTCTTCTCAGCTGTTTTTCTTTCCCTCTTTCTTTCTCCCCTTCTTTCCCCCAGTCAAGTCTGTCCCGTATTCAGTAAGTGAAAATAAAATAAACAATAAAAGGTGAATCAAATGGACCATTACGGCAAGGCTGGGATGGTCAATTTGGTAAAGTAAATCCGTTGGGCATCTTTCTTTGCCTTTAGACAATAATTCTGATGGCAAAAGAGCCAAACGGGACAGGCAAAAAAATAAATAAATAAATAAAATAAAAAAATCCATGAATTCACATGGTAGGATTTGTAAAGAATTTATTCGTAAATTAGGGTGGAAAATAAGTATTTGGTCACCTCAAACAAGGAAAATCTCTGGCTCTCACAGACCTGTAACGTCCTCTGTAAGAAGCTGCTTTTCTGTCCCCCACTCGTTACCTGTATGAATGGCACCTGTTTGAACTCATCATCTGTATAAAAGACACCTGTCCACAGCCTCAAACAGTCAGACTCCAAACTCCGCCATGGCCAAGACCAAAGAGCTTTCAAAGGACACCAGGAAAAGTATTGTAGACCTGCACCAGACTGGGAAGAGTGAATCTACAATAGGCAAGCAGCTTGGTGTGAAAAAAATCAACTGTGGGAGCAATCATCAGAAAATGGAAGACATACAAGACCACTGATAATCTCCCTCGATCTGGGGCTCCACGCAAGATCTCATCCCGTGGGGTCAAAATGATCATGAAAACGGTGAGCAAAGATCCCAGAACCACACGGGGGGACTTGGTGAATGACCTGCAGAGAGCTGGGACCAAAGTAACAAAGGTCACCATCAGTAACACACTACAACGGCAGGGAATCAAATCCCGCAGTGCCAGACGTGTTCGCTGCTGAAGCCAGTGCATGTCCAGGCCCGTCTGAAGTTTGCCAGAGAGCACATGGATGATACAGCAGAGGATTGGGAGAATGTCATGTGGTCAGATGAAACCAAAGTAGAACTTTTTGGTATAAACTCAACTCGTCGTGTTTGGAGGAAGAAGAATACTGAGTTGCATCCCAAGAACACCATACCTACTGTGAAGCATGGGGGTGGAAACATCATGCTATGGGGCTGTTTTTCTGCCAAGGGGACAGGACGACTGATCCGTGTTAAGGACAGAATGAATGGGGCCATGTATCGTGAGATTTTGAGCCAAAACCTCCTTCCATCAGTGAGAACTTTGAAGATGAAACGAGGCTGGGTCTTCCAACATGACAATGATCCAAAACACACCGCCCGGGCAACAAAGGAGTGGCTCCGTAAGAAGCATTTGAAAGTCCTGGAGTGGCCTAGCCAGTCTCCAGACCTCAACCCCATAGAAAATCTGTGGCGGGAGTTGAAAGTCCGTGTTGCTCGGCGACAGCCCCAAAACATCACTGCTCTCGAGAAGATCTGCATGGAGGAATGGGCCAAAATACCAGCTACTGTGTGTGCAAACCTGGTATAGACCTATAGTAAACGTTTGACCTCTGTTATTGCCAACAAAGGTTATGTTACAAAGTATTGAGTTGTATTTTTGTTATTGACCAAATACTTATTTTCCGCCCTGATTTACGAATAAATTCTTTACAAATCCTACCATGTGGATTCATGGATTTTTATTTTTTTTTTCACATTCTGTCTCTCACAGTTGAAGTGTACCTCTGGTGCAAATTACTGACCTCTGTCATCATTTTAGGTGGGGGAACTTGCACAATCAGTGGCTGACTAAATACTTTTTTGCCCCACTGTATACATTTTTCCCTATATGAAGTAATTCTTTTTTGAGCAAAAAACACAACAAAACAGAGCCTATTACTCTCTGTTTTACTCTCTCATTCTAGTCTAAACAACAGTGTCTCAGTAACTTTCCACTAGAGATGGTCCCCACTTATCTGCATTTTCCAAAGCAAGCGTGAGCCAGAGTCTGCAGCTTTCTACTCCCCAAGGACACATGGTCTAATGCCTTTATTTTTCAGGGCTCTGTCCACTCAATACTACACTATATAACTTTATTAACAAAAAGCATAGCATTATTGAGGCACTGCAAATTATTTAATTCTAACAGTCCCTCCTTTGATCTGCCCCATGGCAGATCAACACTATTAAAAGCCATCAAGCATCATCATGTCTGCTCATGTCCGATCCCCAATAGCCCTGTTTTCCAATAATCCTCGGATAGACCACAAATTACCCAAATAGCTGTAAGTATGAATAAGGAAACCCCAATAAACCTAATACACACTTTCCTGTTCTGGTGTCTTGGGTAAACCATGGCCTGAAGCCTGCCCTGGGGTCCTGCCCTCCTTTTCAGGCTGTTTGCGACCATTGCTGCTGCTGCTCACAGTGCTGTCCATCCTGGCTCTGGCCCCAGTTGGGGCAGTCCTCTCTCCAGTGTCCATGCTCACTGAGGTGAAACCTGGATCGTGTTCTGTATTTTGTCTGTATTTTCTGTATAACTTGTATATTTTATAGTGAAATGCCATCTTGCCATCATCTTAGTGGTAGCAATGAAAAGCAGTTAAGTATTGATAATCAAACAAGGGGAAAAACGCTGGCTTTCAAATAGCTTTCTGTTAATGCTTGTAATAAATAAAAGTATTTAGTTAGAGCACTAACAAAATTCTCCAAACAAAACAAACTTCAGGCCCATAGTTGTCTGCAGTTTTTGTGACCTTTTGAATGAATGTTAAACATAAACCATTGCAGCTTCTTCAGTCTGTTAAAAAGCCTTGACCCTGGAACACGAACCTTTTACCAGTCATGGAAAGTTTTATTACATTTGTGTAAATTATTGTCAACAATAACTCTAATGAAACTTTGAAATCCTGAGTTCTTTCTTTTGATATTATTGTAGCATCCCCGGTTGAAAATGGTTCACAATCCTTTTATTAAACAGCCGTGTATGTGAACACACCGTAAGAGCTACAACATACAGAATAAAAGACTATTAGTAAATCAAACAGTGTGTTACCTTTAACCTTTTGACTTATTCATTAATCACAAATTAATTCTCCTTACCTTACATAACAAATAACACTAAAACTTGTAAATTATTGCATATAACAGGGAAATCGTTGCATCGCTGCCTAAACATGACGAGGTACGTTAGCGCCCTCTAGTGGGTGAAAACTTAGCCTTTATGCTTAGTAGCGGTCAGCAGCTATATGCTCCGTAAAACAACCAAATACATATCTACAGGACAAACTTTGTTACAAACCTTGTTCCCTCATCAACCAGGTGCTAAGAAACTGCTTTCGACTCAGTGTTGCACCTTAATAGCCGTTCTTTTTCCCATTCCCGTCCATTAACCATAGAGCACACCACCTCTCTGTGCATTAAAACTCGCGCTTCTGCTATATGGTTTACGCCACTTAATTTACGGCACCTTGTCGCTCTGTGACTTTCAAAATAAAAGCACCCGCTCCAACAATATAATAGTCACTCATAACTTTACAAAACACTTTACAAAATATTAATGAGGTCATTTACAATTATTGCCATCTTCATGCTCCTCCTCAGCGAATAACCTTTTTTCATTTGTTCATACAAACCTCTGTTCCTCATGTGTGAAAAAAGGGAAAAAAATCGACAGAATTTTATGTTCCAAATAAACCAAAGATTGAAAAATCCTAAACATGTCCAGAGTCAGAATAGTCTGTAGAATCCTCTCTGAATTTGTGAGGTGAAAGTTTTGTTTTGTTCCTGATGTTTCCAGTTTTTTCTTAGTTTGACTGCTCACATCCATGGGTCCATTGTGTTTTAAGCCAATCCATGATCTTCGTTTAAACCTAATCCATCATGCTCAAACCTAACCAAGTAGATCTACAATTGCTAAACCTTATAGTAGTGGTAGTAGTAGTCTCAAAGTTAGTTTCACACTTTACATTCTTCTCTCAGAAAAATGAGAAAATTCTTGTAATGAAAAAATAGGATTAAATAAGATTAAGATTAAATATTGTGACTGTCTCACAAACTGCCGTGAGACTGAGTTGGCTGGTCAGGGCAGATCCAGCATGCCTCGCTCGGCCAGAAGCTGCTGAGTTCGTGTGTGCACCAGCATCAGGGCGTCGATGATGATGCGCAGGATGGGCGTAGCCTCCTGCTGGTTCTGCACACACACCAGCTGCAGAAAGTACTGTCTGTTGGGAAGGGCGAGGAAGACAAATTCTGCTGCCTGCCGGAGCACCCAGGGGTGGTGTGGGGCCAGCGCCACCTTGTAGGCATCCCTGAACGGATAATAGTATGTATGTTAGTCAGTTTTTACTCTAAACATGAGAGTTTGAGTCTGTCTGAGTACTTAAAAACAGACTGGTGGGGTTACCTGCTCAGCTCCCCCGGCGTTTTGTATTGTCCATTTTCATTCGGTCCTTCAGCCAAACCCTCCAACATTAGCTTCAGCCAGAGGAGGGAACGGTGCAGCCGGAGCAGCGTCCTGCAGCCTGAGTCTGTGCGGTACGAGAAGTTTACCATATCCGCTCTCAACTCCGCCTCCATCATGGATCTAACAGAACGATACGCCTCCAGAGAAAAATAAAACCGAAAATGACAGTGTCACAGTGTGATGCCAGGATTTTGTGAACTTTGACCTCACTATTTCTTCAGGAATGTCTTTGTTACCATTTAAAAACATCAACAATAAACCAAAATGTTAAAAAAAAAAAAACAAGAAAATTCACATTTCTTTTTTGGCAGGTATACTAGAACATGGTTTGTGTTAGATGAAAATTTCACACAGTAATCCTCAAACTCACCCCTGTTTTTAATCCAAATGCTTCTGGGGTTTGTAGTCCAGCGGGTTTCCCATTAGCCTCTGCACTGTGTCTGAGTGACAGCTCTCGAATCAGCACAACCTTTTCTTGCACCTTCTGAGAGAAGAAACTGACCATCGGCCCAAGCGACTCCATGAACCTGAGGGCAAAAACATTGATGAGACCCTTCTGTGAAGATAACACGAGTGCTGTGAGAATCAGCTTTCACAGATTTTAGTATTTTTTAAAACTTTTTGTTTTTCCCTGCATCGTCATTTTTAATTTTGGACCTTGGTTTTATGTTAAATTAGTCAATCAAGAGCACATACCTAGAAAACATGCCCCTGTGAGACCACAGTGGGTAGCTGTGGGTAAACTCTGGGGATGTGTGGGTAAGACAACCCAACACTTGTCCAATGCACCCCCCAATGAGTGTGCCCGCACTGGGCTTGCCCATAGAAACATGTGGTGAGTTAAAGCTAACATGTTTTGTCTGATTGATTTTTAAACCCAGAAATGTTACATTTATTAGCATAAAATCAGATAGATGGACAGATAGATAGCTACTGTCCCCAATGGTGGATACTCACATGAAGCATGGCCAAAGTTTTAAACAATGACATCAGCACAAGTAGCTGCCGTAAGCCAAAATCTCAAACTGCTCTAAACACTTGTTTTCTGTGGGATTTCCTTAAATGATCACTTGTGAGCCTTGAAGCCACACCCACAATAAACTTTTCACATTACAGGGAGTGCAGAATTATTAGGCAAATGAGTATTTTGTCCACATCATCCTCTTCATGCATGTTGTCTTACTCCAAGCTGTATAGGCTCGAAAGCCTACTACCAATTAAGCATATTAGGTGATGTGCATCTCTGTAATGAGAAGGGGTGTGGTCTAATGACATCAACACCCTATATCAGGTGTGCATAATTATTAGGCAACTTCCTTTCCTTTGGCAAAATGGGTCAAACGAAGGACTTGACAGGCTCAGAAAAGTCAAAAATAGTGAGATATCTTGCAGAGGGATGCAGCAGTCTCAAAATTGCAAAGCTTCTGAAGCGTGATCATCGAACAATCAAGCGTTTCATTCAAAATAGTCAACAGGGTCGCAAGAAGCGTGTGGAAAAACCAAGGCGCAAAATAACTGCCCATGAACTGAGAAAAGTCAAGCGTGCAGCTGCCAAGATGCCACTTGCCACCAGTTTGGCCATATTTCAGAGCTGCAACATCACTGGAGTGCCCAAAAGCACAAGGTGTGCAATACTCAGAGACATGGCCAAGGTAAGAAAGGCTGAAAGACGACCACCACTGAACAAGACACACAAGCTGAAACGTCAAGACTGGGCCAAGAAATATCTCAAGACTGGTTTTTCTAAGGTTTTATGGACTGATGAAATGAGAGTGAGTCTTGATGGGTTAGATGGATGGGCCCGTGGCTGGATTGGGAAAGGGCAGAGAGCTCCAGTCCGACTCAGACGCCAGCAAGGTGGAGGTGGAGTACTGGTTTGGGCTGGTATCATCAAATATGAGCTTGTGGGGCCTTTTCGGGTTGAGGATGGAGTCAAGCTCAACTCCCAGTCCTACTGCCAGTTTCTGGAAGACACCTTCTTCAAGCAGTGGTACAGGAAGAAGTCTGCATCCTTCAAGAAAAACATGATTTCCATGCAGGACAATGCTCCATCACACGCGTCCAAGTACTCCACAGCGTGGCTGGCAAGAAAGGGTATAAAAGAAGAAAAACTAATGACATGGCCACCTTGTTCACCTGATCTGAACCCCATTGAGAACCTGTGGTCCATCATCAAATGTGAGATTTACAAGGAGGGAAAACAGTACACCTCTCTGAACAGTGTCTTGGAGGCTGTGGTTGCTGCTGCACGCAATGTTGATGGTGAACAGATCAAAACACTGACAGAATCCATGGATGGCAGGCTTTTGAGTGTCCTTGCAAAGAAAGGTGGCTATATTGGTCGCTGATTTGTTTTTGTTTTGTTTTTGAATGTCAGAAATGTATATTTGTGAATGTGGAGATGTTATATTGGTTTCACTGGTAAAAATAAATAATTGAAATGGGTATATATTTGTTTTTTGTTAAGTTGCCTAATAATTATGCACAGTAATAGTCACCTGCACACACAGATATCCCCCTAAAATAGCTAAAACTAAAAATTACTTCCAAAAACATTCAGCTTTGATATTAATGAGTTTTTTGGGTTCATTGAGAACATGGTTGTTGTTCAATAATAAAATTATTCCTCAAAAATACAACTTGCCTAATAATTCTGCACTCCCTATATATTGTGATATAGCTCTATTTTTATTTTGCCTGGGTGGCAAAATACGCTTCCGTACTAAAAGGCCTAAAGTAAAACAAAAAGGACACTTTTTTTCAACTGTGAATCATGCAAAGTCAAAGAATAAGAGTAATAATACTGTCGAGCTGTTTGTGTACTTCAGCAGCTGGTCCCAGCTCTTCAGATATGGCTCCAGCAGGATATCTTCGTTGTTTGCCAGGCTGGATTTCAGGTACAGCAGCAGATGTGAAGCCTGAAATGACTGGCCAGGGCACTCCTTTACGAGGGACAGGGCTCCATCTGGCTCCGCCCACTGCTCAGGGGCCCATGGAGGCTCCGGCTAAAAGAGAGAAACTTTTTTTTTACTAAACAACAAGATAGTTACTGTTATCATGATCATGTTAGTTTCTCTTTGTTTCTCTTCTTCATTTCTAGTCTCTTCATGATAGACTTTGTATTTGCGTTCACATGTCCTTAGTCAGTTTTAATAATTTAATTAAAAATATAGCATTATATATATTATTAAATATCATTCAAACCGTTCTAGTTTAACTAAAACTATTAACTTTAGGTGAAGTATTGACTAATTTTATGTTCAAACATTTTGTTGAAGAGATATTAATCGAAACTCTCCTATGGCAGGCTGTACTTTCCAGCAGTACCAGTTTGTACTGCATGATGGTGCAGCAAGTCATTGTTAGCTTTATTTCACCAGGTATGTCTTAAAACAGACATTTGTATTCATACAGGTGTTCTGGAAAAACAAAACAACAGTCCTCTAAGAAAAATTTGATTGGATCACTCAGAAGAGCTTTTTAAAGGTTTAGATTTTTTGTGAACATTACAGGTTTTTATTTATTGTGCAACTTACATGTATATAAGTGGAATTAATCTTACCTTCTGGTGGTAAAAACTCAAACATGGCTGCCAGGGGCTGCCACAGTCCCGGACTCCACCCTGGGCTGAAACAAACAGATGACAAACCAACCAAACAAAACTCTGGTTAGACAAATAAGATGCAAACCTCATCAGCTGTGACTCATAATAATTGCAGAGTTAATATATTAAATGATTGCATTTGGTAATAAAGTTGGTTAAAAAGAAGCAATGTTCAGTTAACATTATTAACTTTAGGATTTCTGGTAATGTAGTTTTGATTTTAGAGTTCATCATATGTTTATCAATGTAAAATAAAAATATAAAAGTAGCTAGTGCAGTGCTTCCAAACTCTAAAAATCTAATGTGCGTTATTCTTACTTTTTTTTTAAATTTATTTTGGGACTCGTAGAGTAGCTCTGTTATTTATACTGGGCTTTTATACAGCCCGACTTACACAATGAGCTCACTTTCTTTTGACTGGCCAAATTCTGGAAGCCTGCTGAGGGGCAGCTGAAGTCCGCTGAAGTCTAGTTTTCTCTCTGTCCACACTTTTTCTAAGTAGCAGGGTATTTTAGGCTGATAAAAAGCTAGGAAGACAGCTTTACCGGATAAAATTGTAAGTTAACATGAGCTTATCTGTAGAACATGTTATCATAAACAAGTGAGTTAAGGTTAGCTTGCTAGGGTTAGGGGGTACCTTAACTCACTTGCTAACATTGATGCTAAAATTACTTTATGAAGCCTTACTAACGTGATTATTTACTGAGGGTTATTTTTCCCCCCATAAAAAGTAAGCCAGGCAGGCGTTTATCAGATCAGTGATTCTGGCTGATATCAGCAAACATTAGCTTACCTGATATTATTTGATACCAATAATATCAGGTAAGCACTTACTGACTAACCTTAGCTTGCTTGCTAATGCAAATGATACAAAAACAAAGCAACAAAACCAAACACAAACTATCTCGAGCCTCCCTAAAAACTCACCTTCACCTGATTGGCCAACTTCTGGAAACCTGTTGAGGGGAAGCACCCAGTGCTTTGTAAACTTAAACAGAGTCTAGGAGTGAATTTTTGCTTCCCGAGGTTGAATTTATATACTTTCAACTCAATATTTGATACTTTGACCATATAAAATGTATGGTCTTTCATATATCTGTATCTAGTTATTTATGACAGAATAAGCAGAATAGATCATCTTTAAGTGTCTTAACACTACTTGAGCAAATATACTTTGTTACAGTCTATGGTAGAAAATAACTGAGAGTTGGAACCAACAGTGACGAAGGAAACTCACGCAGCCAGAAAGAGCTGATGAAGAGGAGCAGAGCCAACATGGCCGACAGCAGCACGTAACGAAGCAGCGGTGTCCGTCTGAGGAAAACCATGGTGACCAAAACACACATACACGCACACACACACACACACACACACACACACAATCAGCCAAACCACACAGATTTGCCTGGGATCCTCACTTTTTTCTCACACAAATTAAAACACGCACACATCATCTACCGTTACTTCATACCATGCTCTCACTATTAGTCACTCTCTCGGGATCAAAGGTCGCTCACTCCCACAGGTGTAAACACACGGGGACAACCTTTGCTCCTGACCTTCTTTGTGTAGCAGCTTATCTTAGCCCATTTTATCTTAACCGCATGTCATCCGCAGAGCTTTGCTGACTGAAACCTGCACTGATCAGACCTCACAGAGACAGTTTTTTTATACACTGATTGGATCTTTTTGCAACAAAAAAAAAAAAACCATCAACGCTGACCAGGTGATATTTGTGTATCTCGGAAGCTGCAGAGGAAGCTGGTGGTTCTCAATGTCTTTTACGGCGATTATACTCACCGTTCTTGCCCTTGGTACAACAGTGCTGTATGGCAGTTCCAAATGGATATGGTTGTGTGACGACACCACTCCTCGTGCCCAAAGCAATCAATGTGGTGGGTATAATGTGGCCCACATTTAATCTTCAAAAAGCTGTTACTATGAATGACCCCTGTGGCTGTTAATTGAACTGCAGGCAGCGAGCTGCTATCACCCACAACATCCACTTACAACGTATTACTACTCTATACTGTATGTCATGAGTGTTGTACAGCAGCTGAAAAGGCAGCACATATTAAGGTTTTGCTGTTACATGACTTAAACCTGCCAGTTACAAAGGCCTAGTAACCAGTTAGTGACCCCCTTCCAAGATGGGCATTCCCCTCCTGGCTGGCGAAAACCATCTTGCGATTGCTTTGGTTGCTAGCAGTTTGCCATGGTCACCTGAATATTGTATGGAAGATGCCAGCTTGTTCCGAAACACTCGCTAACAACTCACCGAGCTGTAGGAAGCTTGCAAACCAGAATCGGAGACAATGCAGAGGCATAACTTTTACTTTTAGAGTCCTCTATTTCCAATTTCCATTTCACTTTTTCTAACTTCACTAGAGCTCAAAATACAGAACAGCTGCTTGCCCATAGTTTGCATTTTCCACACACTTGTTTGGGCAACCAAACCAACAAGAATGAGGGTTTTGGTGCAGCACTGTACACCTCTTTGCAACCAGTCTCCCCTTGTAACTACTGGTAACCAGTCACCAATAGGTCAGGAAATATAAACTTTTCTCTATTTTGGAAGTGATTCTGTAAGCCTCAGCAAATGTAACTTTAGTAACAGGTCTCAACCTCCAGGAATCACTTGGCAAATACAGTAGACCCCCAGAATTCACGAGGGTTACATTCCTAGAGCACGCATGAATTGTTGAAAACCATGAATTTTGGATATGGTAAAAAAATGCTAATGTTGTCAATAAATGCCTATTTTTTTTATAGTTTAAACAGTTTAAAGATTCGGCAGGGGGTTCTGCAAACAATTATCGGTTAGGTTCTAAGCAAAAATCCCCAAATGACTGAGTCCACAAACACTGAGCCACGACTTCTCAGGGGTGGATTGCAAACAATTTGCCCTCACAACCCCTGATCTTTAAGCCTGTGCGACTGGGACCTAAATCCTGTGTGCAGCCACATCAGGTTTTATTTTTGTGTTCAAACGTCACATCCTTAGATCCTTTAGATTTCCATCTCACGTTCATCAGACAGGAATGAGTCCAAAGGCTGTTTGAGGTAACTGAGAGACTCAAGGAACATTTTTATTTTTAAGTGGAAATACAAAGTGTTTCACATGTGACAAAGCATTGCATAGGGCACAATTAAGGACAGCAGATTCCAGTCCAACATTAGAAACAGAAACCTTTGATTGTAGAAGACGAACATATCTTGATTGTTTTACAACATAATTAATCAAGAGGAGACACAAACCTGATGAGGAAGTGATTTATTGATGGGGAAACCACACAGGTAGCATCTGCAGCTTCTAGGGGTTGCTAAAAGACACATTTTTTTATCAACACATCTGCAGGTCTCACTGACAGGTTGATTCGACTGATGTCTTTGGTGCATAATTCAATGCGCCCTGCTTGCTTGTGCAAAAAGTCTTTGTGCATATGTGGGTTCTTGTGCTTATATTTAAGGTAAAAATAATGAACAAGGGTTCTGTTAAAACTTGAGGTAAGACTAAAGGTTATGATTACTTCAATACAACAAGTATGGCTCTTATTTGCCGAACAACGATGTTCTGTTTGATAAGGGTAAATAAAGGTTTATTAGAGGTGCCTCAACTTTGTTGAGGTCTGAGTTATTGCAAAAATAGAGATGAATAAAAGTTAAAGGGCTCTAAGATTCGTGAGGAGAAAGAGTGCTAAAAAAAGAGGTCACTATGGTAGAAAAAGTTCTTATTCACACTTTTAAGTAAAAGTTAAAGGATCAAGATTTTAGTTTGAGGTCTTGCCTTCCCATTTCACTCAATGAGTGACTCATACAATTATTTTAAGTCTTATTTTTAATGTTAGAAGCTGTTCATAATATAAAAAAAAAAAGACCTGCAGGAAAATTAAAGCTTAAGAAAATATGAAACCTCAGATGTACTTTTTGAGTTTTAGTCTTTTGGAGTGAGCAGGGGTTAGCCTGCTTTAGCCTGATTGCCACTTAGTCTGTCCTATTTGTATTATTAATAGATTTTAAAAGCTTTAAGATGACCTCGATTAGCCCAGTCTCATTCTCAGAGTTCCAAATACTGCCATGTTTCTTAGCCAGTGGCATCTCAAAGATAAAATGAAAATTGGTGTTTGTTCTTCATGTATCGACGCTTGTGAAGGGCCCTTTCGTATCATGCCATTTAAACATAATTTTTTAACATAAGGCCATACTTATTGCTAGGGCTGTTCGATATAACGATATATATCGGATGACGATATAAAAACGTTTCATTTTACGCTATCGTTTGTTTCATGGTGTCGCAAAATAAACTGTTTACGGCAATATTTTTTCATGGTTTTGATGGTCACTGTAGTGGCTATATTAATTTCTTAAAGTTTTCTCTTTCTCTTATATTTAATATAACCACACTACGGACGGACAAGCGTCTCTTTTTATGGGTTGTCGTTAGCAACAACGATGGTAAAACCATCGCATGTCCGCTTGTTTATTTTCCACATAAACCTTTCACAATAAAGCTCAAGATCCTATTGAGGCTTTTCAAAATAAACGGAATCACGTGAAAGATGCAGAGTATTGACAGATGAGAAGCAAAAAAAGAGCCGTCAGGTGCTAAAAAATAAACCTTAGACTCAAACGTTAGAACAGGCTTTTCCCCGCAGCACGCCGTGTAATAAATACAAAGAAAACGGCGGCCTTTACAACTTATGTCTAAAAATGTGTAGTTTCATGCATCGGTTAAAACACTCAACTCCAGGTACAAGATGCCCAGCTGGAAACACTTCACCTACCCGAGATTCACAGAATTTACAGAAAATATTACATTTTTTGTGATTTATATCGTTATCGGACGATAGATGTTTTATATCGGGATATGAGATTTTGGTCATATCGCACAGCCCTACTTATTGCCTTTAAAAAAAAACCAAACAAACTTGACCAAGTAGTTTTCCGTGCCTACAGCTAACTAATTTCTTTTAGCAGCCCCATTTCCTTGAGAGGTTTTTTTTTTTCTTATATAACTTTAATCATTTTTCTGGTTAAAAAAGTCTCCACTGAGTCGCTGCACTCTCTTTGGGTATACAGTGGTATTACACCAAACTACTGCTTTTTCTTTAACACAGTGTTTAGTTCTGTTGAGCTTTTCAGCTTTAATTTGATTTTGAAGGATTTAAACAATTTTTGAAATAAGTAGCTTTAAAAGAGGACTGTTAGATATGTCAGGACAATCAAGCCAAAGGAAACCTATCAATAGGACAACAGCAGCATCAGATAGAGTGGCAGTATTTGACGCCATGGGACTTGACTGCTTTGCATGGGTTTAGCACAGATATTAAGGGATAAGTATGGTTTATTTTAGCCTAAATTCCTAAAAACACATTAAATACCTTTTATTCTTTTTCTTTTTTTTTTTCAATAAATCAAGCTACAGGTAGCCTATTTCCTCAAAAAACAGTTTCATAAACAGTTTGGGCCAGTGTGTAGTAAATATTGCACACATTAGTTCAGGGAAAGATTAATGGCTTCAGGTAAAAAAAAAACAAACACAAAACCCAGATTTAGATGTTCTCACGTATAAAAGAAAGCAGTTTGCGCTGAGGTCAGGAGAAACTGTCGGCTTTAACCTGCAGGACGTCACTCACACCAGGACGCGTCTGAAGAACCTGAAGGGGCACAAAAATGACAACATGAAGGTGGTCTGTGCTTAAAGTCTCTCTGAGTTTTAAAGCTGACCTAAAAAAACTTCCTCTCCAGTTAAGTCCTCCAGAGTTGGGTTTATTTAAAGGAAATTAGATCCTTGGTAAATCCAACCATGACCATTTACAGATTTACAGGAAAATACAAAAACATTGTGGTTAAGTAGTACAAGCATGTTCTGACCACTGAGTTTGACGTTGTGGGATTGCATTTGTACAGATTTGTATGCCTGCACCGTTATACGGATATATCCTGAATTGGTCAGAGGGTTTCTGTCTGTAGACAGTTTGTCACAAATGTCCGAAAATCACACGAGTGCAGAGTGAACTGATGCACTCTGCTTGTTGAAAGCACACTTCCAGAAGTATTTTGAGAGCTTGAAAAACTTGTAGAACTGCTTCTGCAGTTCTAAAAACAAAGCAAGTTGTAAAGTGACTGTCAGTGATGTCAGTTGTTTGTGATGTTTGTGATGATTTATTAAGTATTCATGAAGCCGATAGTGACCAAAGTGTTTTTGTCTTTGAGCAATTCAGAGCGGGGTTTATTTATGACTGGCACGTCTCAGGCACATCATTCCAAGAAAAACATTAAACCCAAGTCCAGAGCTTTGCAGACCCATGTTGTAGCTATGTACAGTCACCAGGGGGCAGTGTCAGGAACTTGTGGGACAAGCAGCAAATGTGAGCTACTCTTGTTTATATTTGTGTTTTATTTGATGTTTTAATGTTTCATGTTAAACATAAGTGAAGTACATTTGAGGGGAACTATTCTGCTAATTTACTGTTCCACATTTTTATTCTAGATGAGCTTTTAGTGATTCACAGTTAAAAATAATCCTTCTTTGTCTTATACTTGGCTTTTTTGTAGTTCCTCAAGGGTGATTGATCATATTTGTGGAGCCTGCTGAGGAGCAGCTGATTTAGCCCCCTGCCCATAAGCCCAGTCTTATTTTCTCTCAGTGCACACTTTACATTGAAATAAATATTTGTCTGCTTGTCCTGACAGCCAATCAAAGAGCAGTATTTATAACTCACCTTCAGTGTACTGAGAATCTCTCCAAACAGATGTTGTGCTTCCTCAGTGTCCGGTTCTTCAAAGTAATCTGACGCAGAGACCTCGACAATGATTGACCTGATGTTCTCACACTCACCTGCACAGGTACACAGAGGAGTCATCAGCAATCATTGATTAATAATAATCTCACATTTATGTGTTGCCTTCAGTTACAGAGACTCACTGTGGAAGTGCAGGATGGCCTGACCGCTCACGGGCGTGTGTGTCAAGATCAACGTCTGCAGGTTCTTCTTCAGTCCAGCCTTACACAGCTCTGTCGCCGCCTGCAGGCCGAGGTCAGTAATACGCTCCAACTCCAGCACCTGTAGCTGAGCACAGTTGCGTACTGCACACAAAACACACAACAAAAAACCCCCCACACAGCTAATGGTATAATGCATTGAATTTTTACACCAAAATAAACTGTAACTTTACAGTTACTACGGATTTAATCTGTACAAGCATGTAGGAGAAGAAACAAAAATGTCAATAACCATATTTTTCACTGACCAGCAGCAACCAACCCCTGAGTCCCACAGCCAGCTCCGCCCACACTGAGAGAGCGGAGGTGTGGCCAGCAACGGCCAATTGTCTGCAAGCAGCGGTTACCAAAACGAGTTGGCTGTTGGCTGGAAATATTGAAGAGAGAAAAAGACTGGTGTCAAGGTGACTCAAATCTGCTCATTTGTTCCTGCACTCTAGACTGGATTCACAGCAGACAGGACAGGAATTTTTTTTTTTTTTAGAAAAAGGGAAACAGATTTGTTGTTTTTCAGTATGGAGCTATCACAGTGGACTGTGTGTGTGTGTACTAACCAGGGATGAGCAGGCGCCACCTGCAGGCTGGTGATGCTCCTGCATCCAGCACCCAAAGCCCAGAGAACCTCCTGACCGAGAGGATCTGATGAACTCCTGCAGAGGACCAGACAGACAGTCGAGTAAGCGGACAGACAGGTGAAGAAGGGGACAGGTAAACAGCCTCACCTGTATGTGAGCATCTGCAGGTTCCTGCTGTAGCAGCTGGCCAGCCACAGGGTCCTATCGGTGAGGATGTGGGGACACTGAGAGATAGACAGGTGGAGCAAGCTGCCCCCTGCTGACCGCAGCAGGGCCTCCACCCCGGGCTCCACACTTCCTCTGATTGACACACAAACAGACGTATGCCAACTACAGTACCCACAATCCACTCAGAGGACAGCTTTCTTCTCTTGTAACGTCTCAGAAACCTGTTAATGCACTGAGCACTGACCAATCAGATAACAGCTGCGTTACCATGACAACATGCATTTCAAAAAGATAAGAAAAGCTTGTACATTTCCTCGGTAGCAGCATTAATCCTTGAGAGCGGTGTGTGTTTGTGGGCTTGGATTTTTGATTTTGTAGGGACACAACTCACACAGTCACACTGTGGGGACAAAAATTAATCCTCAAAATGTAAATAATTAGGTTTGAATGAGGGCTTGAATAGTGGTAAAGCGCTTTGGGTGGCTTGAAAAGCGCTATATAAATCCAATCCATTATTATTATTATTGACTCAGTGGTTATTTTTGGTTTAAATCATCACCGTCTGGACATTTTGGCTTGCCAGTAACATTAAAGACTTAACCTATGCTTGGGCTACAACCAGGGCCCTCAGAAGTACAGAAAGTCAAACCTTGAGTTTAATTTACCGTATGTTTCTGTGGTAATCCTCTCGCGTCTCGTTGGCTCGACGACTTCGAGGCTTCAGGTTGCTGAGCACCACGGCCTGAGTTTGAGTGCACCACTGTGACAGCGTCGTCAGGAACTACACACAAAGAAAAACATTTTAAATGTGAAATAAACATTTTAAAGTATAAACCTAATAATTCCTGCATTTTTTCCCTGACAACATCTTTCATGTAGTCACTCTGCCACACAGTTTAATACTACAAGACAGTAACTGTTTATTGAATAAAAATCTGATTTTGGAGTAGTACTGAATAAAGAATATTCTGCCTAATTAAGGTTTCTATGTGTGAACACAGTTTTAAATTAGCAACAATTTTAAAACTGAGACAAAACGCAAACACATATTTATTTTGTATAGATGCTGCTCTTTCTTTTATCTTTCTGTTGAAGCTACTATGCCCCATCTTGTAATCGCAAGGCTAAAATTATGGAAAAAAGACAAATTCCAAGTATGAAGTCAAAAAAGAAAACCAACCAGCCAAGCTTAAGTTTGGATGGAAATACCCAAACTGAAAGCATGAAGTGGTTAGTGTTGCAGTTTTCAGTTTCTTTCATGCAAAGTGGAGGTGACCTTGGCATTCTGCTAGTGACTAAAGCAATCACATGTATGTTTTTGCAAACATGCACAATACACATTTTCCCCTAGCAACCAGTGGTTGCCAGGGGGTCACTGACTAGTTTCTAAACCTGTGTGAGTGGGGCGTTATTCCCTTCACCCTACACTGTCACCATGACTGTCACATGTCCAAAATGGCGGACAAGTTAAATGTTACATGGCCAGCAGATTATCAGGGACAGCTATAAGAGGATGACATTAGTAACTATCTGAAGATGATGAGGACTTCGATACCTCTGTAGACACTCTGGCATTCTCCAGCTGGAGGCGTGTCCAAACAGCAGGGTGCCTGGCAACGAACCGCCAATCAGAGCACACCTCGGCTGCACGCAGCATTGAGCGCACGTCCAAATATGGGAAGATGCAAAAAAGGCCCGCCCTCAGCCGCAGGGTGTCTGCTACCAGCTGTCTGTCACCAAAGCAACGGGAGGGTGTGGAGCGGACGGAAGAGGGGGTATCTGGGTCAGGAGAGCAGAATAATGAAAGGCAGAAGCTTTTATTGTGAAGCAGCCACAGGAAGTTTTGCATTAAAGCAGCCTGTAACAGCCAGAGGGGAAAAGAAAGACCACAGGAATGATGGGCAGAAATTATATACCTGATCCAGGTGTGTGTGTCCTGGCAAAGATGAGTCTCCTCATCTCAGCACTGGTCCACAGTTCCTCATCTTCCTCCTCTTCCTCCTCTTCCTCCTCGTCTTCCTCCTCGGTGCTATGGTGACGAAAGTTTCTTTTCTTCCACGTTCTCCCCCATCCCTCTTCCGCAGTCCTGAAATCACAGCAGAAGAAAGACTTGCTCTTTAAAATTTTAAGCCCTGTTCAAAATAAAAGTCACAAAACAAACATCTGCATACCAGAACCTCTCCCTCCTCCCATCTTCTCCTCCTTCTCCTCTCTCTCGTTGAGTCCAGGGTTGGGCGTAGGGATTCGGATGGAGATGGGTTGATGCCGCCTCGCAGTTCCAACCCCCCGAACCCAGAGACGAGGTTCGCATTCGTCCAGCAAGACCACTTGATGACAGAAACCGAGAGGAGGTGTGAGCGTTTCACTGACACTGTAAACTCTTTGAAAGAGTCAGGTGTGTTCAGGTACCTGTAGCGATGGTGTCCATGCAGCTGCTCTCCCAGCCTGTAGGAGCTCGACACGCTATAACTCCTCTGGAAGAGCAGGATGAGGAAATGTTGAGTGAGACCTAACAAATTCCAGGTCCTGCTCCTCTCTATAGACAATACATACTCTCATGAATACTTTAATCAAAGATGTTTGTTTGTATTTCCCACCCTGTTTCCAATGGTTTCCTGCATCTTATTTGCAATGATGTCATCAGTGCTGCCATCCAGACTGCGTCCCCCTTGGCTCCGTGTAGGTTCGTAAACCTCAGTGAGCAAATAGGGCTCGGTGTATGCGTACCCGTCACTGTCTGGGAAGAGGTTGCGATGTTCGTGCGAGCCAAGCATCAGGAGCCGTCTCTCTGCGCAATCTGCTCGCTCCAGCAGTGTCTCAATGAACATCTGTAATCAAGCGAAGCACCACAACAGAAAGATTTTATCAGATTTGCTGACTTCTGTATGTTTACTGTAAGCTGCATCTGAATACCAAAGGTTTTTGATAGGAATTACTAACACACCCCACAATCATGAACTAACATGAAGTTGTAAGAGGTTCTCTTACACTATGAAGCACCAAGACATGACTAAAGAAAACTGAATTGAGTGGAATATCTCATTCCAGCTCTACAGTCCTTAGCATCGCCAGCAGCCAATGTCCTTGAGAAGAGAGGCTGTCTTTAGTTACAATTCAGGAAGAACAATGAGGTTTTCATCCTAGTCAGGAAGCACTGGACCAGCTATTCTCAAGGATATTCAGGAATATGTGGGCGTTTGCCCAAGGCAATAAGACAGACTTGTGCTCAGTGGCTTTTGGACTTCACCAGGACATTACTGGACAGTCTGGCTCTGATGGCTTTATTGAGCAATGAGCTCCAGCATGGATCAGGAAATTGGACCTCAAAGTCTGAGGACAGGTTGGAAATGATCGCTACCCCAAGTGGAAGAGTTCAAGTATCTCGGGGTCTCGTTAATGGGTGAGAGAAGAAAGCAGCAGGAGATTGATGAATAGACTGGTGTGGCATTGCGGTGATGCAGACCCTGTACCGGTCTGATGTGGTGAAAAGAGAGCTGAGCATGAAAGTAAAGCTGTTGTTTTACATTACCACCCTCACATGTGGCCACAGGTTCTGGGTAGTGACAGAAAGAATGAGGTTTAGGGTCTCTGCCGTTTGGTTGGTACTCTGAGTAGAGCCGCTACTCCTCCACACTGAGTTAGCCTTTGACTCGGATGCCTCCTGGGACCCTTCTGGGTGAGGTGTTTTGGGCATGTCCAACTGAGAGGAGGCTCTGGGACAGACCCAGGACTGGCTGGAAAGCTGTAGTAGGGGAAGAGGACGAGGCAAACAAGGCAGGGTTTGCCTTAGAGCAAGTTTGATGAGTCACTTTTGGGTTTGTTATTGAAATCGAATATTTTGGGTATTTTTGTGAATGTCTTGTAGTTTTCCTTCCTTTGTGATTGTTCACGCCACTCGCATTAGTTTCACTGTGTGTGTGCACTGTTATCTGCACCCGTGTCAGTTAAATTTCTTGTTTGCGCTGCATGTGCACCCCCATGTTCCTCATGTTCATTGTGGGTCTCTTAACTCAGTGTGGGTTAAGATCCAATTTCAATGGATGTGTTTTAAAATTGTTTACAGTTCTAGTTTGAGTGACAACAGTGTTTGTGGGCCCACAGACTAAACAGCCTGGATGACACTAAGGCCTGAAAGGAGTCCTATGACAGATACTTACATATTTAACGCGCAATAGAATTAACATCTGTGCATTTTGCAGGAGTTTTCTTAAGTTGCCAACAAAAGCTTGCTTTTTGTATATTAACTCTGCCCAGTGTCCTTTATTTTCTCTCTGGAATCTGGACACGTTCTTGTACATGAACTCTATGATTTTGACCCAAACTCTAATCTAAAAATCTAACCAAACTATGTGGGAAGAAAAGGTTAAGTTAAAATATAAAGTATAATATAAAACTGTACAGGTTTTGAATGACAAAGGATTATTTCATAGACGAGTGCACATGCTGCATACTTGCCCCCCTCCAATACGTCGTTTCATGTGTAAATAACAGCCTCATCTTGGCCAACCCCACTATAAAAACTGTCGGGTTACCCTGTGTGAGCTGGGTCAGATTAATCTCACGCATCACTCTTGTCAAACAAATCAAAATAAACCACCCAGAGTTTAATTACAAAAGAACCAACAACAGAAGATCTCCTGCATCACCTGCAGCCTGGATTTGGCTTCGGCCTCTTTGTCTGCCGTCTCCCTCAAAAAATGCTCAATGTCCACCATCTCCCTGAAAAACACACACAGTTCAGAATGTACACGTTATTCAGTGACCCAAATGATAAATAAGTTAAATAAGATAGACGGCACAAAAAACACGCAAAACAAACCGAGTGACCTCCCAAAAATACACACCCTCGGGCTGCTCTGCCTCATTGTCGTCTTACATTTATCATCCCAGCAAACCGCAGCAGAGTGTGTGTGTGTGTGTGTGTGTGTGTGTGTGTGTGTGTGTGTGTGTGTGTGTGTGTGTTAGAGAGAGACAGAGAGAAACAGAGTGAGGCAGATTAAACATGACGTGTCCTCTGCCTGTGCACCGTGTTTCTGTGCTCAGCGCGCTGTAGTTCCATGATATTACATTACATGCTGTTTGCTTCTGCTATTAGTGTTTCATTTTCCACAAACAAAAACTGACCACACGACAAATTCTGCCACACTGCATCTACTGCTGCCAGAGGATACGAGTGCAAAAGATTTTAATGCCCAAAGCACTTCCTACTTGGTATTTAAATCTGACCCCATTCACCTCCACATACTTGCCTTACATTCTACACCAGAGTTCAAGTTTGCCACTGAGGGCTGAGTAAAATTAGCCAAAAACAACCTCAGCAGTTGCTACCTGCAGTGCTTGGAGATCTATTACTGGATGAGTGTAGTACTAGAGGAAACTTTAAAGCTCGGTAAGATTTAGGTAAGCGCTACACTAAGAAAAAGTGTTTTTTTTCTATAATTTTCAGAAGAATTTATGGATGTCTTGGTCATTTTATTGGTGATAAATCGGAAAGGGACTCCAAACTTTAGTCCTTCATACAAAATAAAAAGGTGTGATATAAACAAATTAAAACACCCAACAGAAACTGGTTTTGTAGCAGGCTGCAGACATGTTTATTTCTGCTGTAAAGTTGGAAAATTTAACATGGAAGTCTATGGGCACTCATTTACTTTTACACCCTGCCCCATGTGGACAATAGGGGAACTGCAGCCCTAAACTGCTGTTTAGTCTTTTCAACCTTGTCTATTTACAGAACAAGTTAAAAAATGTACACTATTTAAAATAAATACGTGAACATGTTAAACTTTTTACCATTGTTATTGTGATGACTAGTCCATAGAACATAGAAAAGTGGCTGATCATAAATGAATAATAACAATGGTGCAATGAAGAAAACTTTCATCTAAAAATGTCTTGTTTGTTCCATAAAAAGAGGGAAAATAAATCCTGAAAACACAGTTTTATCCACTAAACGTCCAGATACTGACTGTTGTCGTTTGCTCAGCTCCTTCTCTTTCCCTGTAAGATCTTTCTTTAATTTCTCCATCATCTCCATGGCAGCTGAGACCTGCAGGAATACAAAAATAGAACAGTGAATATACAGCGACTTCAAAATCGTGTTTAAAACATTGCTTAAAGCCCCACCCACCTGTCGGGACAGGTAGGCTGCTTTCTCTTCCACTTCCTGTTTCTCACTCCTGAGTCGTTCCTTGTCTCGCCTCGCCCGCTGTAGCTCCATCTCTCTCCTCTGTAGCTCTACTTTCAGTCGGGCCATGCGTCGGTTCACCCTCTCCTCAACCTCCGCGAAAGTCCGGGCGATTTTATGATCCAGCCCGAGCCCCAGTCGCTCTTCCAGCCCAATCTCCACCAAGCCTAGCTGGACCCTCACCTCTCCAAGGTTCTTCCCAGCAAAAAGATCCACAGATCCAGGAAGGGCCAGAGCAGTGGAGGGGCCTTCTGAATGTACCGTAGAGGAAGGCAGAGGGCAATCTGAAGCACCGAACATCTCCCTGAGCAGTTGGACGGAGGCAGATGATGAGGCGAGATCCAAGCAGGCCAGTGGCAGGGGCAGGCTTTGATGTTCCATGTCCAGAGAAGTGCTCTGACTTTGGGATACAGCTGGGCTAGGGAGTGGGAGGAGAGAACTGGTTCTGGAGCTTCTGACCCGAGCCTGAAACATTAGGACAAAGTTAATACTGGCACTGGTAACGCAGTTCAAGGGCTGATGACATTAAAAAAAATGTATTAGTTACAGGTGGAAGATCTGGATCATCTCAATGGTCTCCAAACAATCCTGTAAATCTTCCTTTCACTCTTGCTGCTATCGTTCATTCACAAATTACCCCTGACACTCTCCCCCCACTCCACCCTACCTGCACTCTCTTCCTCATCGCTCTTGTGCACTGTCTATTGCTTTGGATGGTTGACTCACCTTCACCTTCTTTTCCTCTCCAGAGCATACCTCCACCTCTCCCTGCTCAAACTATAGAACACAGTGTCATCTGCAAACATCAGAGTCCACAGAGACTCCCGTCTGACTTCCTCTATCTTCCTCTACCTGTCTATCATAACTCTAAATAAGGGGGGGTAAAGCCAAACCCTAATGTGGTTCCACCCACCTGCCACTCCTACTGTCTCACTGTCTTCAAATGTGTCCTGCACCGCTTTTAGAATGCAAAGAACTAAAATATTCTCAATAAAATGAAGGAGAAGAAACGAATAACACTGGTATAAATTTCATGGGTGTCACAAACTCACAATATTAGTTACATCCCTGAGTTTATGATGCTGACATGAGGATCAGAGAGGTGATGCTTGACAGAATTCACATAAATCTAAACAGTTTAAGAGTCTTAATTATTTAGAAAAATAAAAATAAAAGCCTGTGTTTGTTTCTATTCACAAACCATGCACTAACCAGATTAACTGTCAGACACAGCCACTTATTTTCTTCGTTGCAATAATCTGGTCAGTTTTTCTCCCTTTCTAAGGTCTGACACGACCTCACTTCTGTGTGCAAACAGCACGAACATCCATCGATCTATGGTTTATTTTTGCAGTCCTAGCATGATCAGTTATGACCAGGCAGATTATGTTGGGAATTCAACCATGTTTGCTAGGAAATTAAAGCTACCAAAGTCATGTATTGTTGGCTAGCTTCATTACCAGCAGGTGTCAAACAGAAACAGAAAATCTTAAATCTGAGAGGCTGAAAAATGAAACAGACAACATCAGTTTGTTTTAATGTAGAATAACTAATGAGTCTCTGTAGCTCCATATAGCTGCTTTCCATCCATATTCCGTATTCACCGGGTGATGTCAGACAGATTTCCCAATCAGATCCATTATTATGTGTCCAAATTGCAATCGTTTCCACGATGTGGCCTCTGGGAGGACACATTATTTCTTTGTTCCACATGACAGTAAACTCAAATCTCTTTAGTTTGTCACATATCATGAAATCTTCCACAACAAAAGTACTTTAGCAGTTAACCAGTCGTGAAAATGATCATTTGCTTGGTTACCTGGGAGAGCACCAGCAGGGTCTCGTAGGTGTGTCGGCTGACCAGGTGCGCCCGGAGCTCAGCTACAGATGAGAACCGAAACCCATCCCCGCAACGAGGACAGAAGTAGGGCAGCTCCATGGAAGAGGAGGAGGACGAGGAGGAAGACATGATTCACGAGGAAGCAGCAGACCTGGAAGAAAAGATATGAGCTCATTAGAGAAAAACAAAGAGACTGCAACGAGATAGTAAGAGTAGAAGAAGAAACACACAGAGTAAACCGGAGTGAAAACTGGGTCAGAGTGCGTGTGAGCTCTACATAATTGATTCTATGCAGATGAAGATGTAACGAGGCTCAGACCTGAACATTAAAGACAGCAGAACACGTGTGTTTGATTTATTCTTCACGGATAAGCCGGATCCATGCTGGAGCATCACATGCGTGTCCTGTGGCGAGCTGCTGGGTCTGATGTTAGTGGGGCGCATGTGTGTGTTTGTTTCTGTGAGGCAGCAATCTTTCACGCCGCTGCTCCGACCCGTGCAGAGGAATTTAAGCACGCATGGATGAGCAGGAAGAAAGAAACGTCTGGGGCGTGGAGTCTCTGTGTTCGCCTACTTCAGCCTCCTCTTCCTCTTTCCATGCCCTCCATTCAGGAGTTTTTATTTGGTAAGGACTACAGCGAGGGGCTGCTGCATTACAGTGACTCGCCTGAGAGCTTATACAAATACAGAAGAAGAGCAGATTTGTGCTTTAAGCAGCACAAATATGCTCTACCTCTGTGTGCCACAGAGGAGGATTTGTTCACAGTTCAGTTTTTACATTTGTTTTAAGGGACTTATGCAGTTACTGAATGTCCTTACACTCACAAACAAATTGGTGTGGAGGCCTTTGATGATTAAATTTATGTCACTCAGACCAACACCAGCGTAACAAACAAAAATGTTTGAGTCACCAAATCAAAATCATGAGATAAAACGTAAAAGTGATCAGAAAAATTAAAGCTTTAAACATACAGCAACATTTTTAAATGAAAACTGAAACTGAAAGAAAAGTATACATTTAAGAACTAACCACTAAGAAACTTAGAATTTTGAGATATTTTGACATAAAAAGTCTAAATTATGCCACTAATTATGCTGCTATTCATACTGTCATTATATTAATGCTGCTATCCTGTATATATCGTACTTACTATTGTTTGAGTACTTGTGATTGTTTTATTTTACTTTTTATATTTTACATTTATTTTTATTATTGAATCTTGCACCAAGGGAGTGGCACTCCAATTTCGTTGTACTCTGTACAATGACAATAAAGGCTATTCTATTCTAAAGAGTCAAATTATGACGCAAAAATGTCAAAATTGGAAAATTAAAACTTAAAACGTTTAACCTAATAAGTGAAAAGGTAAGCAAAACAGTCTAATTAATTAAAATATAAATAAAATAATACATTACAAAGAAAGGTCAAAATAAGAAATTAAGTAAAATTAGTTCTGTGATGAAAAAAATATAAAATGTAAATATATTTTTTAAAAAACGTGAAAAATATAAAGAAAATGTTGCTATAATGTATCATTATAAAATGTAAACATAAAAAAAACTAACAATGATGTAAAATCAAAGCTTTTAGAAAAAAAAAGTCAACACTAACAAATGACAGATTGGTCAGAACTATTTTGGAAAAGTTTTATTTGTGACACGAGAAAACTTTAATTCATGAATTGAAAAAATGAGACCTGAGCACAAATCAAAGAAAAGACTGTCGAATGACCTGCAGCATAAAGTATGAACACTGGACAGGGTTTCACTGATTAATCAGCCCGCCCACTCTGTGTCCAGCTGTTAGAGTACAGCTTACATTACAGCTTTTATTACGTAAAAGAACGTAAAAGTTGAGCCACACAGACAGAAACTGATAGATTATTCGAACATCTGCCTGCAGCTGTGAGGAGAACGAGCTGCTCTTCGGGTTCTTACCGAAATATCGAGACTGATGACAGCTTCTGTGCTGCCACACACACGCGCGAGCGCCCGGTTCACCTATCAGTACCCGTGACAATCGATCCGCGGATGTCTGGTCCTCGCGCTGCCTGAACCCACCCTTATCGACCGCCTGCTTCACTCAACCCCAAAATCCCGTTGCCATGGTTTCCCGGTTCTTCCCGGTTCTTCCCAGTTCCCCTCGGATCGATGGTCCATCATCCCGGTACCGACCACGTTTTATCGTGCAGCAGCAGCATTGCACACGGAGCGAATGTGTGCGTGTCTGTGTGTGTGCGTGCAGTTGCTGACGTAGAGAACGCGTGATGTGGGCCATGATTGCCAAGGCTCTCTGGTTTCACACATTTGTGTTTTTATCGTTCAGATTAGACTGAATTGGACATAAAAGCATGAACACGGCGACGCGCGCGAGGCGATCTGTAGATAATTTGATATTCATTAACACACATCCACTGCGCGGGCTTCAGTGTGTCTTTGGAAGTCACGGAAACTGTGTCCTTCTCACGGCGTTCAGACCACTTTTTTTTTTCAACT
>NC_135169.1:12903584-12985251 GCF_041146795.1 Maylandia zebra | reverse complement strand
TTATGAGGGGCCTCTTATATCACATCGTCTACCATGTCACGTCTTTTCTTCTCTCATCACCTTTTACTCTGTTATAAATACACCAGTGTGGTCTGTGCAGCTAGAAGCAGCACCAGAGAAGAAAGTGGAATTGTATTTGTGAGCATGCCTTGAACACGGTGTGCTCTCCTTTTTTATTCTATTTGCAGACACTGTGGCAAGTTGCTGTTGTCAGTTCTGCAGTAACAGAGCGAGCTGTGGTCTTAAAAGCTTTGCCTTGTGATAATTTCGGCTTTCTTTTGAGTATGCAGATCGTCACGTTATCATGAGTGTATGTTTTTTGTTTCTTTGTTGCATCTAATGCTTTTCTGAGGTCTCAGCCTTCCAGAAATAGCACTTCATAATGCATGCATCACCTGCACCACAGGATCTGTAATATTTACACTAAGAGGGTCATGATGCCCCCCCCCGCCAAAAAAAAAAAGGCTTTGTGTGAGTGTTTAAAAATGCCCAGGATGCCTCAGTGAGTTAGGCCATGTGTTGAATAGTTGGCATGTTTGCTTAGCATGACACAAAATATTTGTTTTTATAGCTTCGTGGGGTTTCTCACACTCACCACACTGAGTACAAAAAGGTTTAGGAAGCAGGAAGTTGTGCAAATCAAATGTGAACAAAAAACACTAGACTGGGAGATTTTTCAGAAAAGAGCTTTGACAACTTTAGGATTTGCTTGCCTAGCTCGCTACAATGACTAAGAGTATTGTGCTTGAAGCTAGCTCCATTAATCCCAAAGAAAACTACCTTCTTACAACTTCTTACTCAATTTATTATTTGGTATTAAACTAATAAAAAAAGACTCTACTTGATCAGTTACTTTATTAGAAGCTGTTTTAACTGTGTCTACTAGCTATAATTAGCTAAAATAGCTTTTGTGTGTATGAACTGCCACCTTGATACCCGCTGCTCCCAGGAAGCAACTTAAAACAGTTCACTCCATCTGTCGATCTAAGAATACATGAATTTTAATAAGGTATAAACAAGCAGATCATCTGTAGAATAGAGCATTTTGTATTTATTATACTAGCAGATGTCTGTGCTACAGTATTGTCTGGCCTGTTTATGATGTTAACCCTAAATTTAAATGAAATGCTGCTTGTGTTGTAGATGCATTAAAAAAAACAAACAGGTCATTTTTAATTCAATTAAATTCAATTTTATTGAATCACAACAAAAGTTGCCTCAAGGCGCTTCATTCAGCCCTGTGCTAAGTGGTTTCCAGGCTATGTGATAATTTCATAATATGTGATAGAGATAAGAATCTTCAGGAGCCTGAGCTGTACCCGTGTGCCAGGTTTGGTTGCTCAATTCCTGATAGTGTTTGAAGAGTTGGCAGACAAAGAAACAAGCACACAGACAGAAATGTTGCGTGTTCCTCCTGCACTAATCCAGAGTTGTTTCTAAACCTTGACTGAAAGACTACATGTTTTAAAAACTATTTGGAGCCCACGTGTTGAAAAGTAGAAGTTTTGTTTTGTGCGTGCAAGATCTGGTTAATTGTCCCAAGCTTCAGTTTAAAAGTAGCAATCTGACAAGATAGACCAGACAATTGCCCAGCTCGATTCACACATGACGGATACGAGAGAGCGGCATTGGATTGTCTGCCAGCTAAGAGTACAATGACTGTTTCCCAGGGAAGAAATAAATGCATGTATCTGCTGTGTAGTAAAGTTTGTAACAGACAGTAAGTACATAAATAAACTGGGAAGTTTGCTGTGTTCGTTGACTATGTTGGACTGTTGCAGAGCAGGATGTGGGTTGCACAAGAGACATTATACGCAGAGACATAGCACTCAATTCTGAATTGCTGCCCTGCTACACATGAGTTTAGGTTTCCTGCAGCTGCCAAATCCCACTTTAACTCCTGACTGTAAGCACTCCTGTCAGGGGTTTCAAGCTCCTGGTAGCCACGGAGCTTGAAAAAGACACTTAACTTTAGATTATAGAATCAAAGTGGGCAGCTTTGTAGACTTGCTTCATTAGCTCTGTTATTGTTGCTTCAGTTCATGTCTGACACTAATCATCAGTTGGAGATAAGACTGATAAAGATGCAGTGTTAAATGACAGATTACTTGCATAAATCTCTAATGATTAATTTTTAATGTTTCTTCTATCAGGGAATGGGTATCATTGGTATTCTTGCTATCATTGTTTGGGTTTCCAGAGCAGGTTCAATGAGATGAAAATGAGAAAAGAAAGGGAGGAAGACGACATGTTTGCAAAATGTATGTCTGAAGGCAAAGAAGTGCTAATTTGTGTGTTTATGTGTGTGTGTGTGTGTGTGTGTGTGTGTGTGTGTGTGTGTGTGTGTGTGTGTGTGTGTGTGTGTGTGTGTGTGTGTGTGTGTGTGTGTGTGTGTGTGTGTGTGTGTGTGTGTGTGTGTGTGTGTGCACCGACAGGAGCTCTGCAAACGGCCCGAGTTCATCGTAGATGGAGCTACTCGCACTGACATCTGTCAGGGTGCTTTGGGTAAGTCCCATTGGGAGTGTTCCCAACTGTTTCAGTGTTACTACTGCATGATTCATCTATTAGACCCGAGGGGTAGAACTGAGATTTAATCTGGCAGAAAGCAAAAGAGAACACTGCCAAAAGAACAAACAAACAGGTAACTGAGTGCATAGATGTTAGTTGCTGTGCTAAATCTAGGGAGATGCTGGATGCAAGTCATGAATAAGTGAAGCTTCCCTCTACTCCGCATACAGCATGAACTTCAGCGAGACACAGAACCTTTCACAGCAAAAATCTGATATAGAGAGTGGGATAATCCAGATATGGTCTTGTGGTAGTTCTTTCGGGGAAAAGAAAAGTTTTAGTTTTTAAAAAATATATATTTTTTATTTTATATAACATTTATAAGAAATCACTTTTTAAAGGCTTTACAGACTTCAAATCAGAAAACCTTTTTCCCCCCATAGAGGTCTTTTTGCAGCTGCATGCAAAAACCATATAGAATGGAGGCTCCACCTACATCTATATTTCCTACTGTCTATGGACACAAAAAAGTTTAGGAACTCCTGCGTGTTACTTGTATGAAAATATAAAACTCAATGACTTTATTTTTATCTTGAGTATAACTTTCAGCAGAGAAGTGTAGCACTGTTGTGTGTCAGTAACACAGCCAAAATAAAACCTAAAGTTTCAATAACATGTCAGTCACAACTCCTCCCATAAAAGACAAGATAACACAACACCGAACGCAACACGGTTTTGACGGTGAAAGGATAATTGTAGGTCTTGTAACAGAGAATATGATGACAGTCAAACTGCTAAATGAACTATGCCAGTCATTGGCTTCCCATCTTCTAGCCAATGCTCTTTGGCAACACAGTATAATAATGGAAGTGGCAACTGTGGCTTGAACCCACTATGGAAGTCCTACTAACAACATGAGTGAGTCATGGCGAGTCTGAGATTCTGTGCTCGCCTCTCCCATTTCCCAGAATGCAAAGCCTGTGCAAACCTTTACTCTTTGTGGGTGAATTCCAGTTTTGTGTGTGGCTAAAAGTTGAAATTATTTGCTAATGTAAACACAGACTCGTGCTTATCATGACAGCTCTCAGTTGATTTATAATGGTAGTAAAACTGTCTTTGCGTTTCTTCAGGGGACTGCTGGTTGCTGGCAGCCATCGCATCGCTGACCCTAAATGACCATCTCCTCCACAGAGTGGTTCCTCACGGACAGGGTTTCCAGCAGGGATATGCTGGCATCTTTCACTTCCAGGTAATGACTACTGACAGCTTCATATCCTTTCCTTTTGTTTTTTCCAAACATATCAAAGGATAGCGCCTGAAAAACACTGCAGACAGCTGTTACACGTGACCAGCTGCAAGCGGTTATCAGGCCAAAAGCAGGTTACTGAGGCCTGAATATGGGTATGGGCTCTCAAACTAAGTGCAAGTGATTCCAAACATGACAATTTATACGCAGGTTGTGATGTCGGCTGCTTATATAACACAGATAATTGTGTAATCACAATACATGAGCTGCTGAGCAATGCTGTTTTTTCCCCTCAATTCCTCAGTGACGACTTTCAAACTGAGGTGGAAAACTGATATTTATCTGAAGATATGGGGAAGCTGTGAAACACCAGAGATTGGACTTTTCGCTGCATCTCACTGCTTTCTGTTGTGTTATTTTGTTGTAGAAACAGGACATAATGCAACACTTCTTGCTGTGGAACTTTTTTTTTTTTTTTATGATTTTGTGGGCATTTCTGGGCACGAGCTGGTGCACATGTTAGAATCTAATCCACACAAGATCTGGCAAGTGTATATATACATTGTAGACCCTCACTAATATTCGGTTAAAAGCCCCATAGCAGATCGATTCAGAGCTTTAGGAAGGACATAAAAAAAAAGCTTAATGTTAGTCTGCTCTGTCCATTCCAAAACTAGTTATGATGTGTGTTTGGGATCATTGTCCTGTTGGAATACCCAGCTGAGTCCAAGTTTCAACCATTTAGTAGTTGCTTTGAGGTTAAGTTAAAGAATTTATTACTCCACCCATGTGAAATGTACCAGTACCGCTGGCAGCATAACGGCCCCAGAACATGATGTTACCGCCACCGTGCTTGCCAGTCGGTGCAGAGTTCTTAGATGTGAAAGCCTCACCTTTACTCGTCCAAACGCATCTCGTCATTGTGGCCAAATAGTTGAATGTTTGTTTTGTTTTACCATAAAACTTTTCACCAGGAGGCATTTGGCTTGTCCATGTGGGGAACTGCTTTTTTTAACCTGAGTTTTGCTTCTGAGAAAAATGAGATCCACATATGAGTACATTCGCTTTATATTTCAATAGAACAGGTGCAGTATAACATCGTAAGTGGATTTCAGGCCCTTGTAGAGCAAAATTTTGTGTTTTGGTCTAGACAACCTAAAATGTGTTGTGCACATATGTGGACGCCAGGTCCTAGAAGGTTAAGTGAGTATATGTATCTATAGGAGCCTTTACGTGGATTAGAGGAAGTCCGCTGTAAACCCAGTCCTTGTTTTTTAACGTCATATGGCTTACTGTTTCCTTGTATTTAATTCTTTGTCTGCGTCTGACAGACAGGGATATTACCTGCAGCTTGCTTACAGCCATAAGGTGTGTTCTGGTTTTGAAATGGAGTCGCAGTAGGAAGAGTATCAGGGCGTTGTCAGTTTCACAGTATTTGCCAAGAAAACTTGAGCAGCACAAGATTCTCTGAAAAATGCCCAACGACTATTCAGCTGTAGGCCCGACGTTCAGGTTCTTCTTCTTTCAACAGTATCCAAAAGCTTAATTTTCTGAGAAGAGATAGAAGGTTAAAAGGCGGCGTTGCTGCTATAAGCCTGTCTTTTTGTTTGTCAGTCCACACTTGAGTCGCCCAAGGTAACTGACCTCACACCCCCTCACCCTGCCAGTGGAGATCTGAGCGTGCTCTCCAAACTGGCAAAAAGCCAGCTTATCAGAAACTGCAAGTTTAAGCACAATCTAATCTTTCAAGACAAAAGTAAAGTTGACAATCCCCCGTCAAATGTGTTGAGTGCACATCGTAGCTCAGTGTAACAAGTTCTGCTTTGCAACATAAATACAAATGTTTTCTTTGGTGTGAGCCTCTTGCAGCCGACTGGGGCTTATCAGCTGAACTTTGCACACAACAAACACTCACAAGCAACGTAGCTGCTGCGCGCGCTGTGGCGGGGACACAGGTGTTGGCCTGACAATGCTACCTTTTATGTTGCGGCCAGTGAGCAGGTGAGCAACACGCACATGCAGCCCAACGCTAGATAGGGAGTCGTATTAAAGCAGTGGTTTATGATTTTTGCACTTTCAATTTGAATGTGGTACGTTTACAGCCGAAGTGAGGGAAGATGTGATTAGAGTGTGCAAATCCACGCTTTATTCTTTTAGAGTGGATTTTTCACCTCTTTTTTTTTGCTTACTGGCACTTACAGAGATGCTGCTAGTTATTATGGTGTTATTATCTGCATGGTTTTCAATAATAAAGCAGTCTCCAGTGACAGCAGTTCGTCATCACATCAATTCATTTGTAATGTTTTGCCCCAACTGCACTTTGATTTAATGCTAATATAGCCCACTTCAGTGGCATGTATTAGCATTTCATTAAGTATAGCAGTGCTATTGAAGCCTGTCAAGCTGATGTTTGGTTGTTCTGACAAAGCAGAATGAAAAACTCTACAGTGTGTCCTGCTCTAAATGTGAAATAAATGTGTTGAGGTTTTGCAGTTATACGGCTGCTAACGATGTGATGTTGACTTGTTTGTCATTTTGGATGTATGGCTCTGTAGGGTCCAGGCAATAAGGCCTGAGTCAGCAACTGATTTGTAGGTAAAATCGTGTATTCCCAGAGCATTTGGCAAAAGCGCCCTTGATTTGGTTGCTAGCAGATTGCTGTGGGTGCTCATAGTTTGGATAGACGACATTCCCTTGTCGGCAGGCACTTGTCAACTGTTCTCAGAGCTCTGGAAACTCTGAATTTGAATACAAACAGGACAAAAACCCCTTGGTTTTAGGAGCGTGTCCTTTTTGCCTTCAATTTAAAAGTTGAGCCTTTTGAAATGTGTTGGTTGGATTGCTGAGGCAGGCGAAACTTTTATTTTGAAGGTGAACATTAGCTATTGCCTGTTAAGGTAACACTTTTTCAAGTTTTACTACCACTTAGCCAGTAGTTTGCGAGTGAGTGCTGACATGTTGGCGTCCTCCATGCAAACTACAAGCAACCATGGAAATCTGCCAGTGACCAAATCAATCACAAGGTTTTGTTGTAGCTCCTTCTTTGAAACTAATTTCACCTGAAAACAATGTGCAACTTCTTGAAATTAACCAACCCATTGTGGAAAACTAGGGGAAATTATTAGTTTATCCTTGTGCCTGCTGTTTACGTCCCATCCAATATGGCCAATATAACTCTCGAGCAATGTGCAGATCGGAGCCTGCTGTGTCAGCATCAACAGTCAAACCTGCTGCACATTTAATGAAAACTTTAAGTTATTTTAAAGGGTTGAGGTCCAAAGTAATTCACCAATTTTTGTAGTTGTTATAAAGGTGAAAGTTAGCACTAACCTTCACACACAACCCAATAGCTAAGTATGACTGTACCCTGAAGTTTCTGGCAGTTGGCTCAGTTAGCGATATAAAGTGCTTAATATACTTTAGTGTTGGCGGGCGCTCTGTCAGGCAACGATCTCGTTGCCAACTAGACTGTGAGCCTGCCAAGTGAAGGGTAAAGAGGCAGAGAGTGAAAGGGGAGGGAATGAGGAAGTGTGACAGAGAGCAGAGCGGACACACTCTCACACGACAGAGTCACATATTACATGCTTGGAGTTGTGAAGTACAACAAATACACTCGCAGTGAAAGTATCCATCCTGGATCCCTGTCAGCTGGACAGCTCAGTCATTAAAGATGCAGCACCGTGTTTGCGCGCACAAATAGCAGAACTTTTATCAATCGACTCTCAGGATTTTATCACTGTGTGAGTAAAGGCCCACTGCTCTGAAATGCCATTGGCAAAAAGGATGACATCTCCCGGCTGCTCCTCTGACTCATTTCATATCAAAGGATCAATAAATGCAGTCGCACAGGCACACACAGAGCTAAGCTAATTTACACTGGATTTTTTTGGGTTTGCTGATTCAGTTACAGTGAGGTCAGCCAAGAATAGAATGAAGAATCGTTTAGCTGATTACTTCCAGAGACTCTGTGTTCGTTTGTGTTTTGTTGACTGCAGTGTGCAGTAAATTTCATGTATAGATGCTGCTCTCTGCTACAGTGAGAGGAGCTAATGCTTCCGTCTGCTCTGAGGGAACATAAATGAATGAATGTGTTGTATGAGTGAGTGAATTATGGCTAAACAGCTTGTTAAATACACACGGCTTCACTATTGTTTTTTGCCTCTTGTGTTATTTTTTTACTATGAGCCTCTTTTGATTGTGTTTGCGTTGCCGCTAGCATATAAGCATGTTCCTACTGCTTCTTTGCTTTTGTGTGCTGCTGAGTCTTTGTAGGATTTCTTTTCTTTGTGTGTGACTTTAAGCCTCAGGACAATTTATCCAGATCTGAGTGAGTCACTGGGGAAAAAAAAAAGAAGATATCATGTGTGTGCTGGTTGTGGGAATCCTAACTGGTTTAAGAAGTGGAGAGAACAAGGAGTCTGCATGAAGAAGAAAGTCAGGGAGACAAAAGGAGAGGGGGAATGAATTATAAACAAGTCGGCATCCACAAAGGAAAGCAGGGCAGAATCCTTTATGATACTCTTTTTATAGCTCGCTTTTTACACATGGACCTTTTGACAGTTTGTTAAGCGCTTCTCAAATGTGAAGGCAGAGTCGCTGCAAGTCATGACACAGATGTGGGAATGGTTAGCTTCCCCCGGTTAGACGAGGTGTTTCTCCCACAGAGCTGTGAGAAAAAGCCTCAACAATGTCAGGTTTAATAAGCAGAATGAAGAAATGTGTGCAGGCCTGTACGTTTACCAGAGGCAGCCCTGTATTTCCTGTATATGTGTGGTTGGTTGGTGTGTGTGTGTGTATGCTTTGTGTCGACTTCAGCCGACCGTGTTGTGAATCCATCCATTCCTGTTAAATACACACCAAAACACTATATATACACTAACATTGTCTTGTTATGGCAGCAAGTAACGTGCAGACATCAGTGGCTTGTTTTGGTTATTCACGAGTGCAGATATCGCAATATTGTGAATTTGCCAATGTACTTAATCAGTCCCTTGAGGAAGAAGCTCTTTCAGTCTGGATTTTTTGTGTCTGGTATCTCTTCCCCAAAGCCAAAGTGTCAAAGTTAGCAGCGTAATGTGTGTAGGAGCCCAAAGCTGAGAAAATGTTTGTGGCTCAGTTAATAACTATGTAGTTACACTTCCTGGATGTAAGTTACCCCTTGATGGCAGAACGTTGAGCACAGTCAAAGGAGTGGATGTTACAGATGGGTGTGGCTTTCAGTTTCAAACACAAAAAAAGTTTTCACCCAGTTTTTACACGCTCAAGTAGATGGATGACCTTTATGTATGTCTTATCTGATCGCTCTTTCATGCGAACAGATTTTATTGTTGCATCACAAGACATGAATTGTGTCCAGGTGGACTTACAGTAAGTCACATGCTGAGGCGTTTTGGTTTATTCCCATCAGCTGTGTTGAATTTGCTCTGAGTGCTCTCAGCTCTCTCTGCTGGAAACTAATGTGAATGACTCCAGGGTTTCATGTATTTTGGTTATGTTTCTATGGAACAACAGACTCAACAGCAGAAATTCTGCCTTGTTTTTACCCTTCTTAAACCTGTCTGGCTTATAACTCGGCCCCTGCGCCACATCATTTTTGTCCTCCACTCTCTTTTTGTGCAGCTTTTCCATCCTGTTCCTGGAAAACACAACAACAATCCAGTGTGACTTTTTTAAATCTTCTGTAAAAAAAACATTTCAGAGAAATTTGCCCTGCCCTGATTTGCATCAGACCGCCTGCTTTGGTTAGAGATCCCGACTCGCAGCTAATTTGTCATGCAAACAGACAATTACAGGACTGGTTTAGGAAAAAGTACCCATAACAAAATGTTCCTATTTTTTCCTGAACTAAGTTGTCCCTATTAAATAAAATGCGGTTAGCACTGTTGCCTCACAGCAAGAAGGTCCTGGGTTTGAATCGGATCATTTAGCCAGTGTCTTTCAGTGTGGAGTTTGGCCCGTGGGAGGAAGCCGGAGCACCTGGAAAGAGCCCACACAGACACATGGAAAGCATGCAAAGACATGCAGTTAGTGGGGTTAAGTTATTTGATAATTATATCAGGTCTGAGTTAGAGTGTGAGTACCTGTCTGTCTCTGTGTTAGCCCTGTACAGAGTGTACCCTGGTCCAGCCGCCCCTCCAACCCTGACATGAATAAGTTGAAGAAAATGACTGAAAGCAAAATTACATAAAATAACTAAAATTAAATAACTGATCCACTCTTTTTTTAAAATCTTTCTTAGATGAATCCCTGCTCCAGATCATTTTTACCCTCAACTCTTTTTGTACAACTTTTCATTGTTTTGTCTTGGTCTCTTCTGCCCCCTGCTGGACAACACAGTCACATCTTATGTGTGAAAAGCAGAACAACAATTCAGGGAAATCGTTTTTTGAATCTGATCCAGAAGCATTTCACAGAAATTCACCCAGCCCTCATTTGTGTCAGGCTGCCTGATTGGTTAGAGAACATGTGAATGTGAATAACTGATTGCAGGACTGGTTTAGGAAAGCATATGAACATTTAGGGTGGTGGTGTGACTTGCAGTTAATGTTGCCTTTTATAATCTTAGTATTACAAAGATATTAAACAGGGGAACGGTTGGAAATTAGAAATAACTGTAAAATCTGTGCAGTTCAAGAGTTTCATGCTTTGTGCTGGAACTACACTACATTGTCAAAAGTATTCGCTCACTCGTAACTCACTTCAATGGTCACAGGTGTATAAAGTCAAGCACCTCAGCATGCAGACTGCTTCTACAAAGATTGGCACAGGAATGACTCGCTCTCAGGAGCTCAGTGGATTCCAGAGTGGTACCGTGACAGGATGCCACCTGTGCAACAAGTCCAGACATGACATTTCCTCACTACTAAATATCCCACAGTGAAATGTTAGTAGGATTATAACAAAGTGTAAGCGACTGGGAGACTGGGAGTGGTTGACTGTGTAAAATCAGAGTGGGGTCAGCGGGTGCTGAGGCACAAAGTGTGCAGACGTCACCAACTTTCTTCAGATCAGTCGCTACAGATCTCCAAACTTCATGTGGCCTTTAAATTAGCTTGAGACGAGAGCACAGAGAGCTTCATAGAGTAGGTTTACATGGCTGAGCAGCTGCGTCAAAGCCTTACATCACAGAGAACAATGCAACGCTTCGGATGGAGTGGTGTAAAGCACGCCACCAGTGGACTGTAGAGCAGTGGACACGTGTTCTCTGTGGAGAATGAAAGAAAGAAGAGAGTGGCAATCTGATGGATGAGTCTGGGAGAACAGCTTGTCTGACTGCTTTGTAGAAAGTTTGTTGTACCGGGGATTATGGTGTGGGGTTGTTTTGCAAGAGGGCTCAGCCCTTTAGTTCCAGTGAATGGAATACTCTGCGTTGTACTCTCAGTGCTTCAGCATAACAAGACGTTTCGAGATATTTCATGACCCAAAACTTTGAGTGAACTGTTTGGAGATGAGCCCTTCTTTTTCCAGCATGACTGAGCACCAGTGCACAAACCAATGTCCACGAAGACACGGATGACAGAATGACAAATGACAAACCCGACAGAGCACCTCTGGCATAAATTAGAACAGAGACTGTGAGCCAGGCTTTCTCATCCAACATCAGTGTCTGACTTCACCAATGCACTTCTGTAAGAATGAAAACTCCCATAAACTTAAGCTCGGGGAAAGCCTTCCTAAAAGAATCAAAGCTGTTATAGCCGTAAACGGCGGGCCGACATCAAACCCTGTGGGTTACAAATGGGATGTAACTAGAGTTCATATGCATGTGAACAAGTGAATACTCCTGGTGATGCTGTTCAGTGTAAAAGAAATGAATGAAGGATTAAAATGATCCAGTTGAGTTACCAAAGAAGGCTGTCGTATCACCCAGATGTGTCATTTGTGTGATTAGCTGGAGACAATTTTCTTCCTGTGTTGGTAGTGATAAATTGGAAAGACACATCTGATTGGTCAGGTTTGTCTTTTTTGGTAATCCTATCCTAAATCCTATTTCAGTGAAACTGAGTAATTAGAGATTAATTAGTATTAGTTAGACTTCACAAAGGAGATTATAATAGCGCGATCTGGGATTTGAGAGAGCCATTGGGATTCAGAGGCCAACAAGTAGTACACCAATGCTAATTTATGTCTCTAACCAATTCTCATACAAGCATATTAAAAATGCACGTATAAAGGTGATAAAGAGTTTGAAATTATGGTCTTGAATGTTTTAAAATGGGCCCAGGTTCTCCAGAACCTCAGCAGAACGTTAAACCATCTCTGTATCGCTGTTCTCTGCTCTGTTCTCCACAGTTCTGGCAGTTTGGCGAGTGGGTGGACGTCGTGATTGACGATCGGCTGCCGGCGAGAGATGGGAAGCTTCTGTTTGTCCACTCAAAAGATGGAACTGAGTTTTGGAGCGCTCTGATGGAAAAGGCCTACGCCAAGTAAGAGTGGTACAGGGGACGGCACCTGAGGAAAAAAACTTTAACTTTAGCAAACGCCAATCTTTAATATGTATTATTTTGTCCCTGTAGGGAAAGCAGCCTCTTTCATATTCTTCTTATGCTTCAAATAAATAAGAGAATCTGTGCATCCAATGATTAGATATGTTTTATTGAATGCGTCAGATCTCTGTCTGACTTGATTCTACTCAGTCATGAGTTAAGACACCAAACTTGGCATAAAGGTGCAACTTATGGCCCTGAAGTGTCTTTAGCATGTCAAATATTGTTACGTCATCATGTTACCTAGCAACCACCTACCAAGAGGCCCTTATGACGCAGTAAGCGTTGTATCTTACAAATTTTATGACAATACCATGTCATTTATATTCACAAAAAATGGTTAGGATGTCATGATGTTGCATAGCAACCACCTAACAACAGTCTAAAAACACAGACCTAACAATACTGCAGCGTGAGCATGTAAGAAAGATGCAAAAAGATTGTAAAATGTGTTACAAGTAGCTGAATGATAAGTTGTAATCACCTGTAAATTATGGATTGATCCAAATTCTGTGTGTTAACCTATGTTGTCTGCACTTGGACATGTTATGGTTTCACTTTTATCTATTTTTCTTACACTGTCATTGAGCCTTTCTGCTGTTTGCAGCCTGCGTTTACACTCAGTCAATTCTGATGCATTCTCGAAAGAACAAATGTTCCCTCGTATTTCCTTTAGTTTGTTTGTTTATGCTAACCTTACAGTGATGCACACATGACATGAAGTTGTGTCTGCTCAGGTTTTAGTTCAAAACACAATCTGATCACAATTGAGGTCAGTTTTCATTAATTGTCCCCGGCACTTCAGAAATGAGTGTTTCTGGTGCCAAAAAACTTGTGGCCGGCATGATTGAGAAATACTTGAAGCTCTTAAAGAGGGCCTGAAGAAACACAGCTGCTTGAGTGGACAGCTGTGGCCCCGGTTGTAAATTTTGGCTGGCTGTGTAGGAGAAACTCATCATTGTTCCTATAAGTTTACGGCTTCCGAGTTAAGAGAGCTTCCTGGATGAGTGTGACGTAAAAGTAAGATTACACATGTTCCTGTGCAGCCATATATGGTATTTTAGCACATTGTTAAGCAGTGACACTTTAAAATATAGAAATAAGTTTCTGCATATATTAGGGTTTAATCCTCAACTCTAATATTAAACTATGCAGTATATTTATTTATTTTGTAGCGGGACTCCATTTAATTTCTATTTCTCTGTGACGCAGGTTGAATGGCTGTTATGAGGCTCTGTCAGGCGGCAGCACATGTGAGGGTTTTGAAGACTTTACTGGAGGTGTGACGGAGATGTATGATCTGAACAAAGCCCCCTCGGACCTCTTCAGCATCATCCGCAGAGCTGTTGAAAGAGGATCACTTCTCGGCTGCTCGATTGACGTCAGTACTGCAACATTCATTATTGTTACTTTTATTTTACCAGGAACTCCCACTGGGATCAAACTCTTTTACTCTTTTCAACACCAAATACAAAATGCACAACATAATACAAAGTATAAATGATGACGCTAAACAATAAAACATAAAGTTGCTTATGAAGAAACATCCACAAGTCTCCTTCACTGCGTTCCTTAGTATCCTTTTAAATTCACTGGTAGATGAAGGCATGTTTTTATATTATATTCATGTAAATTATTCCAAGTCCAAGGTTCATAGTAAGAAAATGCTTTTTTTTTTTTTTTTTTACTTTAACAACAATCCTTACATAAATTTACTGTCACACATTCCAGTTTCCTCCAGTGTACAATTCATTTTATAATATGAGAGATTTTGCTATATCTCTTACAGTTCAGAGACCAGCAGCTAAAAGTCAGAAAAGTCTTCTCCTCAGTATCACCACTGGGGCTCAGGAGGGTCCTGTAAACAAAGCCCGTGTATGGAAAACCAGGAGGGCGCAGTGAGGACAGGGAAAGGTCTGGAGCTGGCAGGAAGTCAGTGCAACTGTCAAGGACACTTTAGCAAAGCTTGTGTTTGCAGACAGGGAGGACTGAACTTCTGTAATCAGTTCAGGCCTCCCTGTTTAGGCCTCCCTGTTTCACTTGGGTCCAAAGAGCAAAATTAAAAAGGAAATGCGTTTTCTCTTCCAGAGATGATGAAATTGTAAATGATTGACACGAACAGGAACGAATAAACAGAGTCTGTTTGTGTTTCTGTGCTTAGGTTTAAATGACACAGGAAAAATCTTCTATATTTACCCTGTAGATTTATTCTTTGAGATTTTTGCTTTTAATGAATGTGCCATGCTGTGAGAGTGACTGCTAATTATATCGTTTGATTTCACCGACCTGCAAAAGTACGCGCGTACATCTCCTGTCTTTGTTACCGTCATTCTGATTGTCTTCATCCATGGTAAAGAGTCACCTTTTTACAAAGCTGTGATTGCAGCCATTCCTCATATGAACGATCATGAAACTGACCTCGCAGCCCCACAGTTGTTAGTCAGTGGTGCCAGTTTGGGTCATTATGCAAATGTGCCGTTTAAGGTCGGGGAAACCTGCAGTCAGCTGAAACTAAAGAAGCCACACGGATGAGTGAAAACGCCACGTCCAGATGAGCAGAGTCAACTTTCACTTGTGTGAATTATAGACGTCACAAACCCCTGGTTAACTCTGTTTAACTCTTTTTGTTGTGTTGCCTCATTCTCAGATCACCAGTGCAAATGATATGGAGGCCGTCACCTTCAAAAAGCTGGTGAAGGGACATGCCTACTCCCTGACTGGTGTGGAAGAGGTGAGGTCTACAAAAATTATTTAACACAACATAAAACTCCTTTCAGATTTTCAGTATTTTGAAACTGGGTATTGATCAGGTTTGGTATCGATACTAGTGATATTCAGACTGCTCAGCTCTGCTGTTTACTGCATCGTAGAGACGTATATACATCTATGCACATCACACAAACAACTATAACTAAAGAAAGCAGGCTTAGGCAGTGTGTGTTTATTTTCTGTATTTAATGCATCTGTTTGACATTTGTTTAACCAACGAGAGGCAGCGCATTTATTTTGCACGGGCAAAACAGATTCCTCATGTTTGCTTTCCCTTTACCCTTCACCCATACGTACAGCATATTATAAAGAAATGTAAATGAAATTGTGTTGAATTTGTTCTCTTTGGCTCTTGTTTTGGGCACAGCACAAGCGTCCTTTGCAGTACGGAAAAACATTGGAGTTACACCGTTAATACAAAATCAGACATTGCACTTGACTTCTGTCATGTTACCCAAGTCACACAAATGTGCGCAGGATACTAAAAAGAAGAACAAGTGAAGCAGATGGAAAACATGAATGTGTGTGTGTGTTTCTTTGCATGTAGGTGTCGTACAGAGGAAACATGACAAAGCTGGTTCGCATCAGGAACCCCTGGGGAGAAGTGGAATGGACCGGAGCCTGGAGTGATGAGTATGATTTCTTTATTTTGTTCTATGCAATTAAGAATCACCAAGTTTTCCTTTGAGCCTGGATGGCACTGAAAGGAATTTTCCAGCTGTTTTACTGGGTCCAGGACTTCAGTTTAATCATTTTTTATTTATTTATTTATTTATTTATTTATTTTAAACTTTCAGCGCCAGAGAGTGGGACTCTATTGATCCGTCTGCCAGAAGTCGTCTCCAAAACCGCAGCGAGGATGGTGAATTCTGGTGAGTGTACGCGAGTGTTTTGCGCGTGAAACATTTGAGACTTGTCACTGGAGTGGCGGGTCTAATGTGGATTGTCTGTCCATCCAGAAGTAAAGTGCTGGGCAAAAGTCTCAAACCAGTCCTCATGTCTTCAAATTTTGCCAGGAAAATGGGAAATGGGTTGACTGATTTATTGAAATATGTGCTAACATGCTTGGAAATACTTACAATGGGGGAAAAAAACATCTCAAATTTTCCCCCAAATCCTTCAGGATATACTGCGCAGCTAAAACATGGCAAGTCTTCAGCTCATAAGGTGCAAAAATATAATTTTGTGCTGTCAGACAGTGATATACTTGAGATGTTTTATAGATTCATTAAAGAAATGGGAACAATTTGGGTTTTTTTGTGACAGTCTCTTATGTCTAGACATAACACTGAGTCATCCCTTACACGCCTTTTTAATGCTTAAATGATTTCGAGGTCAGTGTTAAGTGTCTTAATATTCCTCTGAAAAATAATCCAGTACAAGGGCTGAACTGAGAATGAAGAAGCCCATTGAAACACCTGCAGAGAGCCAGGAGAGCTAATGCTCACTTTAATGATGACAAAGTCTTCCTCTTTGGAAGCAAACTATAAAGAAATGAGGGGTGACTCAAGACTTTTGCACAGTACTGAAGTTATTTGAATTGTCTGTTTTTCTTCAGCACTGAAACGAGGTTCCATCTTTGGACTTAATGATTGAAAACTAACGATAAAATCGAATCTTCCAGGATGTCATATACTGATTTTCTGCGTGAGTTCTCTCGTCTGGAGATCTGCAACCTGACGGCGGACGCCCTGCAGAACAGCCAGATGAAGAAATGGAGCTCCTCACTTTTTCAGGGGGAGTGGAGGAGAGGCAGCACAGCCGGAGGCTGCAGGAACTACCCAGGTAAGATTAGTGGTGCAAGTGAGAAGAAGGGGAAATCGCAGGGTAGGACATGGACAGTTGTTGCATCTCACCAGACTCGTGTCTCGTGGTGTTTTAATTCTGCTTAATACAATTTTTACTTCAGGAATTTTTGTAATCAAAAAAGGCAAGTTGGAAGATTGAGTGAGGAAGGGATTGGGTTAACTTCCTGAAGGAATGTGAACCAGTGACTTCTATTTAAGCAATGAAACAATGTATTGTCTTTTAAAAGGTTTTGGAGATTCTCTACCAGGACATGCAGAAAATGGGACTGTTTTCAGGATTTACTGCAGTATAAATAGGTGTTAAGGGTTATGTGGTTATTGTCTCTTCACATGTGATGTATCTTGTTAATTTGTTTTTAATTGTGATTATCTTTCACAGAAATGTCATTCAGTGTTTAATAAGACAGAGCAGGCTGTACATTAGCTCACTTTGTTCCTTGTTACTCAACATCAGTTTATAGCCTGAAAAGGAAACACTTTAACTTTTTCATCTTTTGTCTCCAGCAAGTTTTTGGCTGAATCCTCAGTTCAAGATCATGCTGCAGAACCCAGACATGCAGGGCAATCCAGACTGCAGCTTTGTGGTTGCCCTCATGCAAAAGGACCGCAGGAAGAAACGGCAAGAGGGCCAAGACATGGAGACCATCGGTTTTGCTCTGTACGAGGTTAGCAAAAAAAGTAGATTTCTTTCTTTCTTTCTTTCTTACAACACTGATTATAATCATGTTCCATCTCTGCTATCTTTGCAGGTTCCAGATGAGGTATGAGGTTTTTCTACTTTCCACACACACACACATATATATATATATATATATATATATATATATATATATATATATATATATATATATATATATATATATATATATATATATATATATAAAAATAACAGAGAATAGAATAAAAACATAATGCTACCTCTGTTAATGGCCCTCTCAGTTCAAGGGGAGATCAGGGGTCCACCTGAAGCGAGACTTTTTCCTCTCTCATGCCTCCAGCGCTCGATCAGAAACCTTCATCAACTTGAGGGAGGTTAGCTCACGTTTGAAGCTGCCGAAAGGGGAGTACATAATCGTCCCCTCCACCTTTGAGCCAAACAAAGACGGCGACTTCGTCCTCAGGGTGTTCTCTGAGAAGCCTGCAGGCTCTGAGTAAGTAGCCACCGGCTTGCAGGAAGTGTAGAAGACATGTTTGCTGTGACAGTCATGTTGGGATTTAGACTGTATATACAGCATTATATACAAAAAAGGTTTCACAACGCCTTATAAGTTCACAAGACAGGCCTATTAACTTCATTAGTGATGACGCATCTGGAATTGCCTTCCCAAAGCCCCAACCTCGACCTTATTCAAAACTCTCAGTTTAAAGAAACTCCGCCAAGAGGAGTTGCCTAATATCCAGCCAGGATTATGCCAGAAGCTTGGTTAAGGTCAAGCTTGCTAAGGGAAATTATTGGTGATGTATGTGTGACTATTACAGGCTGTACATATACTTTCGGTATATGTACAGGCTAAAATTATTGCATCCAATTTTTGTTTATATAAATATAATGCTAGTGTATGTCTGTGAAGGTTCTCAGTCATCCAGGTCATCGTAGTCTAAGGAGCTTGGAAAGAAAAGCGTCTGGACTTCTTTAAGTTGCTTGAAGACGTTTCACCTCTCATCCGAGAAGCTTCTTCAGTTCTAAGGTCAAATGGTGGAGAGTCCCAGATTTAAACAAAGTGGGAGTTTCCCCCCACAGAGGGACAAAGGACCCCTGATGATCCTCTACCTAATCACATGAGCCGAGGTGTGAAAATGGGTATGGGTCACAATCAGCTTGGGTTTACGTCCACTGTGGGCGACCATCTTTGAACAGAGGCGGTGGTTTACAACACCAACTGTCTGCCATCTATAATCCAGTTTGTAGATGTAGAGGTCTGGGCATTCCTCGCTGCACTGTACAGCATACACCACATTGTTAAGTTTGTGTTTTGGAGTTTTGTCTTTCGGGTGAACCAGTTTTTGTCTGAGCGTGTTGCTGGGTCTGAAATGCACCGGGATGTCATGCTTGGAGAAAACCCTCCTGAGTTTTTCTGATACACCGGCTACATAGGGGATGACGATGTTGTTGCGTCTGTCCTCCCTCGCTGGTGTCTGGTCTTCTTTTCTGTGCCTCTTTGCTGACTTTAAGAACGCCCATTTAGGATAGCCGCACGTTTTGAGTGCTTCCTTTAGATGTGGGTGTTCCTTCTTTTTCCCTTCAGGCTTAGAGGGAACATGTTCAGCCCGGTGGTGTAGGGTCCTGATTACTCTAAGTTTGTGTTCCAGAAGGTGATGGGAGTCAAAGAGGAAGTACTGGTCCGTGTGTGTGGGCTTCCGGTAAGCTTCGATGTTGAGGTTGCCCTTCTCTTCAATGTGCACAGCGCAGTCCAGGAAAGGCAAACAGTTATCCTTTGTGTCTTCCCTGGTGAACTTGATGTTTTTATCCACAGCGTTAATGTGCGCAGTGAAGGATTCCACTTCACTCCAGTGCATTTCAGACCCAGCAACACACTCTGACAGAAACTGGTTCATCCCAAAGACAAAACTCCAAAACACAAACTTAACAATGTGGTGTATGCTGTACAGTGCAGCGAGGAATGCCCAGACCTCTACATTGGAGAGACCAAACAGCCACTTCACAAGCGCATGGCACAACACAGAAGAGCCACCTCCACAGGACAAGACTCAGCAGTCCATCTGCATCTTAAGGATAAAGGACACTCTTTGGAGGATGCCAATGTTCACATTTTGGACAGAGAGGACAGATGGTTTGAAAGAGGAGTGAAAGAAGCCATCTATGTCCACTGTGAGCGACCATCTTTGAACAGAGGCGGGGGTTTACGACACCAACTCTCCGCCATCTATAATCCAGTTTTGAGATCCCTTCCCAGACGCCTTAACGCCCACTCACATCCTGGGCCATCTGACCTCAGGAAATCACATGATAGGGTGGGGCCAGGTTTCACAATGAGCTCACCGAAACCCTGGCTGATTGTGACCCACACCCATTTTCACACCTCGGCTCATGTCAAAGTCAACTTTATTTGTCAATTCTGCCACATGTACAGGACATACAGAGAATAGAAATTTTGTTACTCTCAAACCCTAGATGAAATAGCAAATGAACATTTAAATATAAGAGAGTGATTAAAAAATGCAAATAAAATAAATTAAAAAGTAAAAATGTAAATAAATACAATACAATTTAACAAGAAAGCTATGCAATATACAATATTCAGGTAAGGGTGAATGATGTGATTAGGTAGAGGATCATCAGGGGTCCTTTGTCCCTCTGTGGGGGGAAACTCCCACGGGGTTTAAATCTGGGACTCTCCACCATTTGACCTTAGAACTGAAGAAGCTTCTCGGATGAGAGGTGAAACGTCTTCATGCAACTTAAACAAGTCCAGATGCTTTTCTTTCCAAGCTCCTTAGACAATGCTAGTGTATAGGTACTCAAAAGCTAAACATACATGTGCTAACATCCTGTCAAAAGGGAGTTCACATGATAATTGTGTTTTTCTCTGTACGTATTAGTGTAGTGTCTACCTTACAATAAGGAGCATCTTGATGAAATTGTTGTTGTGATTGGGAACTATATAAACAAAACTGAAACTGAAGTCTAAATCTGACTTCAGCTGTTGTCTTGTTTCTCCATCAGGGAGCTCGATGATGAAGTTAAAGCAGATATTCCAGCAGAGGTGAGAAGAAGTGACCCCATGTGACCACATCTGGCCATATTGTGCGAAAGGAGGTGGGGAAAAAAGCGTGTAGTGAACACATCTGTTTTTTGTGTTTCAGGTTCAGCTACATGAGAGTCAGATTGACCCAAGCTTCAAGAATCTCTTCAGGCAGCTGGCAGGAGCAGTAAGCACGCTCTCAAAACTTGTAGGAGATAGCAATAGTAGTCCAAGGCACCTGCGCAGTCACATTTAATATAACGCACATCTGTTTGTGCCCACAGGACATGGAGATCAGTGTCACAGAGCTGCAAACCATATTAAACAGGATCATCAGCAAACGTAAAGCACTGCCATTATGAAATGTTTCTAACATAGTTTAGACTTCAATATTTAAAACAGACGTGTATTCTTCCCTCTTTTCACTTCACTTCCTGCCGTCCACAGATAAAGACCTGAAGACAGATGGCTTCTCACAAGAAGCTTGTCGCAGCATGATTAACCTCATGGATGTATCCTTGATGTGAAGTTGAAATATGTGCTTCCTGTTTCTTTTGTTTCTGGATCTCGTCATGTTAATGTCTCTCTGACCACGAAATGTTCCTTAGCGTCTTCACTCAGACTGATGGCACTGGGAAGTTGGGCCTGACAGAGTTTCACGTACTCTGGGAAAAGATTAAACGATACCTGGTGAGAGTTAAATTGCATGACTGAGTTAACAGTGAATAGCTGGTGCACTGGTGTTTCCATTTTGTTATTTGATTCAAACTGGTGGTCTCTTGTCCCCCCCTCCCCGTATCTAGACTGTATTCAGGCAGTTTGACGTGGACAAATCGGGCACCATGAGCTCCTACGAGATGAGAATGGCTCTTGAATCTGCAGGTATTATTTTTTTTATATTAAAGTGCAAAAAAAAAAAATCACAAAAGCACTTTTAAGTCCCAGCAGTATATGCAGAAAGCATTTTTTCTGAGTTGTAGGTGGAGCACCTTCGCTGACATTTTTTCACATTGTTGTATGAGTTTTCTTGCTTTTGCTTCCTTCAGGTTTCAAGTTGACTAACCACCTGTTCCAGCTGATCATCCTGCGATACACAGAGGCAGACATGGCTGTCGACTTTGACAACTTTGTCACCTGTTTGGTCAGACTGGAGACAATGTTCAGTGAGTGACACTATTGCAGTTTTTCACTGGTTCACAAGGGACAGTCTAACTGCTTGTGCAACTTGATCCTGCTTTGCTGTAAAAAAAAAAAAAACCCAAACATACAGTGAATGGCTGCAAAGCTTAACAGAAGCTAAAATACTTCTGTTCTGAGTCAAATGATCTTTTTTGTTTCTCTTACTGCAGAAACCTTTAAGAACCTGGACACTGATGGAGACGGTCAGATATCTCTAAACTTCGTCCAGGTATAAATTCCCATCACAAATGCTGTTGTATAAACAAAAGCTTGAGCTTTTTTTTATAAGGATTCATCCACATCTGTGCTGAAACAGCTTGTTTTTCTCCATTCACTCTCTGTGATTTATTAAGAGTTTTCATTCATTAATCCCAACACTCTCTTTGTTCTGCAGTGGATCACCCTGACCATGTTTGCCTAAAGATGAGTGGACTCCTCTGTAAATTTTGCACTGCAGCTCTTGGTCTGTTATGTGGTTTCAGAAGTGCCTTTTTCCCTTCAGTTCTTCCTCACCCTCTATGCTGCGCATTGCTGAGGTCCTCTGATGCTTAAAAACCTGTAAAATCTTGATTACAGTGCCTGTACTGAAAATGTGTCGCCTGTCTCGCCAACTGAAAGACGCCCGCTTCTCCACTTCGGTCAACTCTGTGATAAAACTGGCTACTCTGGGGTCTGAAAGAAAACACCTGATTAAATCTGAGGGTGTGGAGACATACTTGTATTTTTCTTTTCTTTTTTTAACTGGACCAGAACTTGTTAACGTACAAAATTTAGTTTACAAGCTAGCTTTACCTTTTCGTAAAGTTAACTGTGTAGGCTACATGCTAAAGCTAGCTTTATAGAAAGTTACTAAACACATGATGAAGTGCCAAAATTGTATGTCACTCAAAGCCCACAGAAACTTTACAGTGTATTTTACTAAGGTAACTATGACATGATACCAAAGCCAAAGTAGTGTTTATATGTTACATTACCAAGTGTAATGTCTTAAATGTGACATGGTCCAGGCCTACGTTGTTTTGCTAGCATTACACAATTTGAAACATTAAGCAGACATAAGGCTGATACAGCGTTACCCCGACCAGATTTTGTTTGTAGGGTTTCTTGCCATCAACTTTAAAAATTAAAATAAATTATGTGAAGTTATTTATTTGCTCAATTACATTGAAGAAGAATGTAATCTCACAATCAGCTAGCTGTTGTGTTTTTGGGGTTTCAATCACGTGTTGCCAACAGGGAAATTTCAGGATGCCCTTCACTGGACAAACTTACGCAACATCACAGTCATAAGATGGTTGAAGGGTGCTTTTAAAAATTTTCATTGTCTGTCTTTATAAATGCTGATAACGATAGACTGGCAAGTAGTTGTTATCAGTCGATAATATTGGCCCACAGATAAATTGGTTGGGTTTTTAATAATTCTGATATAGTATGAATGTGGTTATTAATACATTAGCCAGACTTCCATCTTTAGTATAGCTTGTTTGTTATTTTCTAATCACTTCACTCTAACTTAATAACGTTATAATTAAATATTTACCACCTAATCTTCAGAGGTTTTTCCGCCCCTTTGACGTGAGAGAGGTTTGACTCCATTTGTGTTTGAGCTTTGTTGCATGTTGGGGTTTCGGTAGCATCCATAAATACCTCTGTGGCCAAATTCAAATGGCGACTGCTTAAATCAGCTGCTTACATTTGAAGACAATCTTTAGAAAACCCAGTGCTGGATGCAGTCGAAGTGGAGAGTTGCTTAGTGTGCTGGCTGGCATAGATGACTGTGCGTTATAAATCTATTAGTAGTTTGTACTGTAGCATCACTGCTGGCCTCTTACATCCTGTGCCAAACTTTGCTTTCACCTCAGCATAAAGGGCCCGTTCAGATTTTGCAGAGACAATGGTGAGGTGCTGGATCATTGTGAATGTTTTCTTCTAATATATACAAGCTTATCTTTATGCATGGCTCTGTTTTTGTTTTATAAAGTATGAAATAAACTGGACTTTAAAGTGGTAATAAAAAGGGATGTGTCAACGCTGTTTGAGTCTTCCCTTTTGAAGGGAGCAATATGTCAAAGTTTCGGGTAAGGGTAAACGGGGATGGGTGGATATGTTTGTATGCATGCTGTGTGAAATGTGATATATTGTATGACTGTCTCATTTCTGTCCCGTCAGGAAAGCAAGAGTTTTATCCGAGGTATTTCAGAGTTACACGATGCTGTCTGGAGCATCTACATGTAATGTGCCACAGTTTTTAAATGACAGTTTCTTTTGTTCTGCCAAAAACTTACAAATTTTTGCCTTTTTTTATTTTTAAGCACTTTTCTTTGAGAAGTACTGCCAAACCCTCACGTTTTTAAGATACTCTGACATTCTTGTCTTCTTTAATGTTAAGTGATGTTTGTGTAAAACTGTGTAATGTTTACAGTAATAACTTTTTTTGGGTCCCTTTGTGAACCAAACCCTTCATTATGCAATGCGCTGGTTTACTGTGTAGCTTTCTCTATATCACTTCTTCTATATAAACTTGGGAAATAAACATGGAGAGGTTTTGAGTTAATGTCTAAGTTTTATTGGTCTTGCACAGTCCACAGGAAAAAAAAAAGGCTGCAAATAAAACTGTGGAAATGGGTGTGATCATGATAGGGGGGAAATACACAAACTTGATATAGTAATAAATAGTACATTTAACAATAACATCCCACAAAAACAGGTACACTCAAATACATTACATACAATATAAGTTCAGTTAATGTACACATCTTTACAACCTTATAAAATTAAGACTTTTACAGCAGATTTTGGCTCTTTTTAAGTTAAATTGCAGACATTTACAAAGGGGATTCTATATTGTAAGATAAGGGAAAAAAATAACACTTTGTTTAAAATTATATAAAAAGAACTGAACAACTTTCTTCTGGAGCTGCTCAGCAGGGGAATGTGTAACCTTTTGTGCGCAGTGACATGAAATACGAGAACAGTTGAGTACGTTTTCAAAGATTCTGTGTCTGTGTGTCCAAGTGAGATTCTTCAGGTAACTATAATGCTTTCACCATTTGACCTCAGGCTAAAATCAGCTCAACTGAGTGGGATTTTCTTCAATGTAGAACATGACCACATAAAATATCCCAGAGGCCTAAACACGGCTGTTAGTCTCTTAGGCCGTCGTTGTTGTGCACAATTTTGGTCACCATGGTGGAAACGAGCCTCTCCAGCTGTGCCGCCCGCTGCCTGCCCACCTGGAGGACCTCCTCGTGATTGGCCCTCTCTTCGCTGTCGTAGTTCATCACAACCTGGTTGGTGATCAGGGAGAGGGCGAAGACGCGCATGCCACAGTGCCGAGCGACGATCACCTCATGGGCTGTGCTCATGCCTGGAGAGGAAAAGATCGAGACAAATATAAACAACTCTAATAGAAAGAATAGAGTAGCCATAAACCAGCCAGTACACACAAGAAAGGATGTAAAAATGCAAATAACACAAAAGAGATATTTTCCTTGTTTCTAATTGGCTTGGGAACTATGTCCTGTAATGTTGAGAAGCCTGGGATTTATAGTGTTATCAAAAGAAGAAGAACTGCAGATCTAATACTGCTGAAACCAACTTCGCTTAAGCTAATTTAGAGGCTTCTAATAAGTTTTACTGCTTTAATTTCATGAGAAGTCTCAGTATGCATGCATACAAAGAAGACTCACTTTAGGAAACTTAAATTTATGTTTTTCACGTGTTTTTGCTCCTCAAAGGTAAAGCTTCAAGTTGAGGTTTGGGCAGCCCGGGGCAAATCACACGTTTTCAAAGTCACTGCAGCAAAAGGACTTCAAGCATTTCTACTGAACTGTCATTTCTTGGAATAAAATTAAAAACAGCATGATGGCATTTGATACAGTGCTCTTTTGATAAACTCCACGTGCTTTGTGGGCATCAACTTGATGATTAGGTTAATATCAGACAGGACGCTGTGGCTGGTTTTTGTGGTACCACGTGGTTTGAATTGATCAAGTCCTGTTATCGCCATCAGCTGATAAATCTAATTGATAGTCCTTGTTATTGTGCTATTCTTAGTTAGTGTATTGTCTGTCTCTGTTAATGTTTGTTTATAATGGAGCACTGTAACGAAAAATAATTTCCCCTAGGGATCAATAAAGTATTCTGATTCTGATTGACACATTCATTCGTTACATTTACTCAGATCAACAAAACAATCAGCTCACCGACAGCATCAGCGCCAAGTCTATGCAGCATGCGACCCTCTGCGATTGTCTCAAATGTTGGCCCGCCCAGCACACAGTACACTCCCTCCTTTAGGAAATCTCCATAGCCCAGATCCTGTCCCACGTCCATGGCCAGCTGCTGCAGCTCTCTGTCGTATGCATCGGACATGCATTGGAAACGTACGCCAAACCTGACAGACGAAGGAAGACAGGAAGAAGATTAGGTTAAGCTTATAGGAGGTTTAAATGTCTGCTTTTTATGGCTGTACGAGAACACGTCTCACCGCTCATCGTTGGGTCCATTCAGAGGATTGATGCCAGCAAAGCCGGGCAGGTTGAGGTGGTCTTTGATGATCATGATGTCTCCCATTTTAAAGTCATGGTTGAGGCCTCCAGCTGCATTGGTCAGCATCACCGTCTCAACACCGAGCATCTTGAAGATGCGCATAGGCAATGTAATCTGGAAAAAAGAACATCACAGAATATAAATGAATAATATTTTGGGGGGATCTTGCTGAAAATTACGGGATATTTTTTTTGCAAACACACACATACCTTCTGTATTGAGTAGCCCTCATACAGGTGGAAACGTCCCTGCATGCAAACGCACGGCCTTCCTTTTAAGTGTCCAAACACCAGCTTCCCGGCATGTCCGTGCACTGTGGGAATTCAAAAATATAACAGTGAACATCAGCAGGAGCTGCTCAGCTGACCATGGTAAAGTGTCGGTGTAGTAGGTGTAGCTCACCTGTGCTCTGCGGAAAGTTGGGGATGTCTTTGTAGTTGAAGGCCACCTGGTCCTTTAACAGGTCAGCGAGCCCTCCGAGCCCTGAGCCGCACACAATGCCCACAGTGGGTCGGGTGTCTGTCTGGGCGAGCAGCCAATCAGCAGTGGCCTTGCATTCCTCGTAGCTGTAGCTGGATGACATTAACAAAAGGGCAGAGGTCAGGCAGATCACCGTGACAGTCCAGCACACATGAACACGCTAATTTTATGGCTTGATATGATGCAGAAGCACATTTTTATGAATTTGGTTCACACAGGAAGATCGAAAGTAACCATGGTGACCAAAAATGTGACCTTCACTTCACAAGTCCAATATCAATTTTATTGACTGATTTTTACAACATTAGAACATTTCAAACTCTTTACTTCCACTCAATTGTGAAACGCGCTTCATTATGTAATTAGACGCGTCACTCCTCTTGGAATGAATCATTTCTCGACACTCCACCGCGAACAAGAGCGCATGCGCATATTATTTTTTGCATCCCCTCAGTCCAGTCTATTTTTTCACGCTATCCAAAGCCGGCCGTGAAAGAGCCACGTGCTGAGCAACACTGAACGAGAAAAAGTAATTAAAATATTAGAAATCTACTCACCAGCTGTTTTCCTCTGGAAACATTTCGGAAGATAAATGAAGCGTCTGAGAATGTAAGAAAAAAAAATGTAGGTGTAAATACAGACTTAAAGTTTTAAGTCTGAAAATAAAAAAAGTTTTTAAGGCGTATAAAAATATCAAAGAGAAGGTGGAAAAAGTCTTCTGTTGAGTTCTTCTTCTCTTTTAGAGTCCCGTGAAGTATTCAGCTCCTCTCTCTCACTTCTGTGGAAAGAGGGGCAGCTGCAGACTTTATCATAGGACCGGTGACTCCCCCCTCCCGCCCCCTCCTCTGCTGACGCATGTACCTGCTGCAGTTTCATTGGCTGAGCGGACACACCTTCAGACCGGTATGCCACAGAGAAATACACACCCACGGAACATCCTGTACTACAGGTGGAGCTGGATATAAGAGTTTTCACGACATTTCCCACTCCAGCCCACTCATAACTTTTCATGTTATGTTCACATAAACAATCTATGATGTTTCGAGATCCACTGATCCAAGTAATTCTATTTATAAGTTAAAGTATCCATTCAGTCTTTATCGATCTGTGTCTTTGTTACTCTCACCGATTAAAAACAAAAGATGTTGTGGTTTCGGACACACAGCGTGTTTTTGAACATCACGTGTTTGTGGTCCACTTGTTCTCGTCATCAGTCTGCGAGTACTGTGTGTTATTGTGTGACGCAAGTTTTCAACCAATACATCCTACTGTCAACTGCAGTATGTGCAGTATGTAGTCATTTGTTTCTATAATGTTGGGCTTATAATATACATTTTCTCCTCTTTAGAAGGAAAATGTAAACTTTTACTTCTTTACAGACAATGACAGTAGCTACTTTAGTTATGTTGCATAGTGATTTCACACCATCGGCAATTTTAAAATGTGGTACAGTTATGGTCACAGATGTATGTATAAAGACATTTAGTTAGATTATATCCAACATTCAGATGATGTGAACATGATAATCTGACTAACATCAGTTTTATTGTCTAACTCAATTTTTTCCTCACAATCTACCAACAGAGACAAACAGACAACATGTACAGTATATTTATGTGTGCAGCGGTGCATAGATGTTGGAATAAATAAGAAATGGATAACTTGTTGCTATATATCCAGAATGAGGGCTCAACATTATATATAGTATATACAGCACAAGTATGTACAATGGTATGCAGACATATTTACAACAAAACAGTATAAAAAGCACACTTTGGTTCAGCAGCAGATATGCTGAATGTTTAGATAGAGACAATTTTTTTGTCTGATTTTTTTGTAAATGTATTACACTAATATTACTTTACTTCAAGTTGAGTCTTTTATTTTATAATAAATTCTATTATATTATAATTTATTTGCTTTGATGAAAAATCATGTGACCTGTGTTTGCTCTGAGTATCAGAAACTACCAAATAACTCTACAGCCTTGTTTAATAAATAAGTTTGGAAACAAAAAACAACTAGTTTCAATTCAGCGTTCTCTCTAACTGTGCATTGCTTAAAAATGGATTGCATCACCATTTATCATTATGCATTTATCACTAAAATGTTTTGGCACACGTACAAGTAGACAACACATCCTGTTTAGAGTGTGCCTGTATTGTAAATAAGAAAAGTTATTAAAAGCATGTCACTTGGACTGAATGTCCAGTAATCGATGTGGATCAACACAGTAAACCACGGTCAAAACAGGTCAATAGATTTGTTTCCAAACTGGGGCGATACAGATGTGATTATGTTGTAAAAGGAGATAAGCAATGTCATGGTGGTGAAAGCTGAAAAGTAATTCTATTTATAAGTTAAAGTATGTAAAGTTGAACTCCATTGAACTATAATGTTAATGAGTAGGAGAACTCATTAACCAGCATGACCAGTCAACTTAGTATTTATTACTTACTTTAACATTCACACAGCATTTTTAAGCACATAACAACTAAATCTGGTTAATTTATTTAAAATTGTATGGGAGGCTTTGGCTCAGGTGGTAGAGCGGGTCCTCTACCAATCGGAAGACCGGTGGACTGATTCCTGACCCCTCCAGACTTCTTGCTAATGTATCCTTGGGCATAATCCGTGTGTGTGTGAATATTAGCACTTGTTGTTCCAGTGTGTGTGATTGGAGATATGAAACTTGCAGTTGAAAGTGCTTTGAGGGTTTGACTGAGTAGAAGGATGATACGTAACAACCAGTCCATTTCTAGTTATCATCAATATTATCATTATTATTATTATTTAAGCTTCTTTTAGAGTAAATCTGACTAGTTTCGAGATCTTTTTAGAAATTAATGAGCGAGTCATGAAAGAAGATGTGTCAGTTTTTCACTGATGTAGCACTGGTGCTAGTGCCAAGCTTGATGTTTTAGGCAGGACAACAATGATTATAAATACCCAGGGCAAAAGTTGGAACCACAAATGAAAAGGCTGGAGCTACTTTCACAACTTCACCAGTGATTGGAAGATCAGGCCTGTTCACTTGTTGTCGATTGTTTTTAGCTTCTTGCAAAAAAGAGTAAGGCTGGGCTTATTCAAGTTTCTTAAAAGAGCCCGTCTATGTCTGCTGTGAACGACTGTCTTCGACCAAAGAGGGTGGTCTATGACACCAATTGTCAGCCACCTATGATGCAGTATTGAGATCCTTTCTCAGACGCCTCAATCCCCACTCACACCTTTTGTTAGGTCACCTCAATAGATCACCCAACTAGGTGAAGCAAAACAGCGGTTTCACTCAAAACCTCTGATGGTAATGACCCACACCTTTTTCACACCTTGGGCCATGTGATGAGGCACATGATCAATAGTGGGTCAACAATCCTCTTCAGGGATAACTCCCTCTGGGTTTAAATTCCTGACACTCTCCACCATTTAGTTTTAGGACTGAAGAAGCCTCTTGGATGGGAGTTGAAATATCTTCACAAAACCTAGAGTCCAATGCTAAGGTATCTCTAATGCATAACTGAAGGGAGAGGAGAGATGGATGTCCATGAAGGATTTGTGTCAGTGCTGCACTAATGAGGTGAATTTAGATAATTCATCTATCAATTTCCCCCCACTTATCCAGTTCAAACTATGACTGGACTGGAGCCTAACAGGGCCAACACAGTGAGACAGATGGGGACCCATGCTTATATTCACACCCACAACCAGTTTAGAAACACCAGTTAGCCTAATGCATGTCTCTGGACTGTGGGAGGTCCTGGGTTTGAATACATCATCTGGCCATGGCCTTTCTGTGTGGAGTTTGCATGCTCTCTGCGTGGTTTCTGAATAAACAGTCATCTGCCTCTATGTGTTAACCCTGTCCAGAGTGTACCTGGCCTCTTGCTGTATGGGAGCTGTGATAGGCTGCCACCTATGACCCTGAATTGGAAAGTTGAATCAAATGGATAGAGAAAGTCTGTAATCATTATGTAAGTTATCCATTGATTTAATAGATAAGCAAAGAGGCCAAAACCCCCACATGCTTATCAAAGTCTACAGCAGCCAAAACATAGGTAGGACCTTGAATTGTTGATCGGCACTGACAAGTAAGAAGACTTGTTAGTCTAATTCTCCGTGTGTGTTACAGTTTGTTTCCAGGTCAGTTACCTCTCTGTTTGGGTTCTGGCTTCTGCATATCAGTTTTTGACTTTGCTTGATAACACATGGTAGTTGTTGACCTGTTGACCTCTGTGCCCCTCCCCTCAGTTAGAGCTAACACACCTTTGGATTAGCCAGTGAGCTGGGGCCATTTCATTTCCTCACAAAGGCCCACAGTAACTTTTTACCCATTTTCTCCTCACCCAACTAAATGTTTAAAAATTGTTCAGAGGGATCACCTATGTCTTTTTCGTCCTGCACTTGGTCTACACCTTTAGAAAAATTGTGACATAGAAATTAAAGTTTATTTTAAGGTTTAGGTTAGATCCAGAGGATAGGAAAATATACAATGTGCTAAACAATAAACATACTACTCACACTTGACATCATGATGAGCAGATCAAGTGCCAAGTGCAGCAGATGGCCCCGCCCCTCCCTGACCCTGGTTCTGCTGGAGGTTTCTTCCTGTTAAAAGCAAGTTTTTCCTTCCCACTGTCGCCAAAGTGCTTGCTCATGGGGGGGTCATACGATTGTTGGTTTTTTTTCTGTATCTATTATTGTACAATCTACTGTACAATATAAAACACCTTGAGGTGACTGCTGTTGTGATTTGGTGCTATATATATAAATTGAATTGAATTGAATGAGCTGATGAAGTTTGATTTAGCCCAGTAACTAAAAAATCCTCCTTCCTATAGGCTGTGAAAATAAATAACTACAAAGTTCATGATTTATCTCAGTTTTTTATACTGGAAATTAGAGGAAGTGATATTTTTGAGATTTGGTGGATTTTATTTAAATGACACGACCCACTGGTTTAGTTTTTTTTGTCAAAGATATTAAGTGACTGGTTTAGTTTGCATGTTTGTTGTTTGCTAGCAGGGCTACTAAAAAAGAAATCAGTGGAGCTTGGCCACTCACAGAAGTGATTCGTTTTTGGATTTATTCTGGAAATGGCCCTGAAATTATAAGATTGCAAGATATGGCAAAATCTCACATGCGTACCATTTTAATGTGGTCAGCAAAACATCTGGAAAGAAAAACATCTGGGCCTACATCTCCTTCTTGATCCAAAGACTCAGTTCTCGTGTGGAGAAAATGTTCAGCCTCTGGTCACCTCATATTATGTAACTCATGTCTGATTGGTTGCAACACTGTTGCCAGTCTGCCAGTCTGTACCGTGCAGTTTTGCTGAATAGGCATTAGTGAGGCACCCAGCAGGGAAACAATGTCACAGTGATTCTGCATGTTTTTCTTGTGTGATGATATTAGCAAGGCTGCCAGAGCTAGCACAAGCTGAAATTTCTCACTCGGTAAAGGTCCTATAGTAAACTGTATGTTATTTAAATGAAAGGTTTTCTGTAAACAAATGCAGCTTCAGAAGAAAGCCTAAAGGAAAATGCACTGAGTTATATCTTCTTATAGAAGTAGTTCTAATCATGCTCGTCCAAACTCTGCAAGATGTTTGCATTGTTGTCGTGGGGGTGGAAAGATTTTTAGTGCCACTTTAAAAGAAAAGGAAGATGTGTCCTGAAATGAACTTGAAGTGCTTTTTGTTTTTAATGCAAACTGATTTGTCATTAACCGAAGCCTGGGCCTTTCTCTTCACACATCACTGCTAAATGAAAACCTGAGCTTGTCTTGATGCATCATCCAGGTAAGGAAATCCCAAATGGTGACGAAATGTTTCTCCCACTGAAAACCCCGTGTTCACATGAACACAATCAACGTTTTGGAGAAACCCAAGCTTGCATCACTCACGATGTAAGTCAAACACCAGCTGTGAAGTTAGTGTTGCAGTGTAGAAACCTGATGCCCTCAAGCAGAATGAGGAGCAGTTGAAGACATGCGATAAAGTCAGGTGTGTTCTATTTAAATTAAAGTGTGGAGGCTTACAGGTATCAAACTGCAGCTGTGACAGCCTTCACTGTCTGCAGAGATAGGAAGTTCCTGATAGGAATTTCTGTGTAGGTCAGTTAAGTTCTTCTACACCAAAGTATGTGAACATTTCTCTTTAGATACAGCATCATGCAGAAACTGTCCATAATGTTATTAAATGCTGTTCAGGATAAGGATTTGCCTGTATGGAAAAAATGTTCGATATAGTAAAAGAATATATCCACTTAACCACTTTAGCTGCCTGACTTCAGAAGAAAGCATGCAAAGGAAACATGCCAACACTGTTTCAGCACACTGTGTTCTTCGTTTGTTCTGCAGCAGGTTTTTCTTATCTTTAAATCTGCTTATCTATGTTGCTCTTCAGGTCCAGGACAAATAAAAGGCCTAATAAGGAAGGTAGGATAAAGTTTTATCCCTCTGATGCCAGAGAAAAGACCCAGATTTTCCCAGTCCCAGCAGTTATCGATGTGCAAGCTGGCCTTGTCAGCATGACCAGACCTGCTTCACTCATACTAAATATTGATTTTATGTGTCAAATTGTGTGTAAGAGGTTAAACTGAGGGCCAGTGTCCCATTTTTTTAATCATGAAAAAAAACAAAAACAGTTTTCTTTTAGGTAAAACTTGTTTCTGTAGGTCAATCAAATCCCTCATTATGTGGAGGCGCAAACAGAGACAAGTCCCATATTTTGGCTCTATAAGACACTTTTCTAAATGGTAAATGGCCTGTATTTGTATAGCGCTTTACTAGTCCCTAAGGACCCCAAAGCGCTTTACACATGCAGTCATCCACCCATTCACACACACACACATTCACACACTGGTGATGGCAAGCTACATTGTAGCCACAGCCACCCTGGGGCGCACTGACAGAGGCGAGGCTGCCGGACACTGGCGCCACCGGGCCCTCTGACCACCACCAGTAGGCAACGGGTGAAGTGTCTTGCCCAAGGACACAACGACCGAGACTGTCCAAGCTGGGGCTCGAACTAGCAACCTTCCAATTACAAGGCGAAGGTGAGTGATTGTGAAAGCAGCATAGGTGCCTGCAGGTTAACCTGTCATCACCTTTTGCTGCATATGCAATGCTCAAGGTTGAACATTACAAATTCACAAGCTACACTGACTTTGGTGGGATGGGATGAAATTGACCATAAATGAAATCAACAATAAGCCACCTTAAAGATGGAACTTTAAATAACACTTTGAATCTGAAATTTTTTAAAAATAATTTTGTTTTTTGTAAGTCCTACTAGAATTTTTTTTAGAAAATATACAAAAAATTAAATGCTAATAAGGAATAAAAGAGATGCTTCCATGTATTATTATTGTTCACACAGACATACTTTTGCATTTAATGGCAATTTACAGGTTGGGAGATGAGGTCAGGCCAGAGTCTCTGTGCACTATGATGTTTGCAGATGACACTGTGATCTGTAGTGAGAGTCTGGAGAGGTGAAGGAATACTCTGGAGAGAAAAGGGAATGAAACAGATGGAAAGGTGAACATGCAAAGAGCAGAGGTAGAGAAGGATGAGCTATATTGGGTGAACCATCCAAAACAGCAGACAGTGCACAAGAGAAGTCAAGAGGAAGCAGGGTAGAGATGAGCATCATTTTTGGGACAGAAAGATAGCAGTAAGAGTGAAAGGTTTACAAGGAGGAAAAGAGGAAGATCCATGGATATAGTAAAGGAGAACATGCACAGGTCTGCTGTGGTGCCCTCTAGAAGGAGCAGCCATCCATGCTCATAAAGAAGACACACACGTGTGTTTATGAGGTTTTCCAAAGTCCTAAATGTTTAAATTTCAAGATTAGTCAAACCATGTTAAGATGTCAAATGAACATCTTTTTTTGAAAATGCGACACTCCATCTGATATGAGATTAAACCATATAAAAACTCTTCTGTCGAGATGGAAACTTAATGAGGTGAAATAGAGAAGCTGAGCTCTGAAGTCTACTCACGCTGAGCCGCAATTACAGCTCCAGGCTGCAAAATCAGGTAAATGATGAACTCAGCAAAACAGAAACACATGAAAGCTGACTGGACTAAAACTTCAGCTAAAGTTTGTGGAACATGTAAATTGTTTCGGTGTTATTTCAGCTGCCGTCTGTGACCTTAAAATCCATTCCTCTGTCCTCCTCGAGGGTCAGCGGAATGACTGGGAGCCATGTGGCCTCACCTACACGGTGCAGATGTGGATTTTATGGTGTGACATGTTGTGAACAGTCATGTGAAGTTGTTCACGAGAATGACCAAGTATAATGGGAATAAAAAGCATGAACGTTTTTGCATATTTGTAGAAATATTTGTGATATTGTCATCAACCTGACTTTCCTTTTAAGTAAAGTGGGTTAAAAAGCTGCAGAAGCCACAGAAGCTCCACACAAAAAGGCCCCAGGCTGGTTTCAAGCCCGAGACCTTCTTGCTATGAAGCAACAGTCCTGATCACCGCCCTAGTTTCTTAATCTGAAGGAAACTGGCTGATGTTCTTCGTAACCGCTCGAAAACCTCTCCCACATTTTCAAATTGCCTCATCGTGGGATTCAAGCTTCTCATCTTAGTCGTTCATATTTTGAATGATTGTCCAATAAAGAGATCAGTGGATTTCCTCACTTTACACTTACAGTTACAGTGATCCGCTTTGACATTATATCCACTATTAATGCCTCACTAAACAGTGTCTTTATATCTGTGGCTTAGATACTAGAGTTAATACAAAAGTGTCACTAACAGAGACAAATCCAGGGGAATTTGCACTTCACGTGCCTTATTGTGAATAAATCTTGATACTGGGACTCCATGAGAAAACAATGGGAATGTGTCTTGAGGTAGAATCACTTGTTCTCATCCTTTCTGCAATAAAAATCTGGTTACATTAAACTAAAGAAATGTACAAGTTCAACTTCTTTTTCTTTCCAGAAGTGAGGCACACTCAGTTATTATCATACTGAATTTCATTGAAGACTAAAACAACCATCTAATCTGGATTTCAATGGTTAGTGAACTAAAGCTGCATGCATGCTGAGACAAACCTTTAGAAAAATCCAGATCGCTAACTAATCAGTTTACTTATCTGTCCAGATTATTTAGAAATGCACACGGGGAAGTTTGCTCATGGTTATTTGCCAGAAACTCTGTGCTGCACACAGGTCAAACAGTTGTTTATATTTCATTACGCTGTCAGACTGTGCCCGCAGACTCAGAAACATCTTTTCAGTAGATAGATTTTAAGTTGTGCTGTAAGTGTCACACTTGTAACTGTTGTGAAAAATTATTAAAACGAGTTTGTACAGTACAATACAACTTTTATTTATATAGCACATTAAAAAAAACAACAACGGTACACCAAAGTTACAATAGAAACAGGGAAATTAAGACATGATTAAATAAAAGACCATTAACCAAGTACCACATATGTCAGCAGGTTGAAGGCACTAATTATACAGGAATAAAAGGAAATATGAGAACAAACTTAGTAAGAACAGATAGATATAACTAAAAGATAAGTACATAGATAAAAATGGAGCAAATTCTAAAATAGGATGGAAAAAAAAACAGATGGAAAATCTAGGGTAAATAAGTGAGTTTTTAAATGAGATTTAAAAGAGAGAATGGAGTCTGATGCCCGAATAGCAATGGGAAGGTTGTTCCACAGGTTAGGTGCAACCAGGGCAAAAGCACGGTCACCCCTGGATTTAAAGTCTAGATCTATGCTGAACCAAGAGTAATTGGTTCAGCCCAGGGACATAAGGACTAAGGAGATCAACAAGATAGCTAGGGGCTAAATTATTTATACGATATTTACGTACGATATTTGATGGGTAATGCAAATCAGCGAGAACGGGGGTGATAGAGGCATGCTTTCTAGCACCAGTCAGAAGATGAGCCGCAAGCATTTTGGAAAAACTAAAGTCTATGAAGGAGAGCAGAGTGAAGAGCAAAGTAGAGACAATTACAGTATTCCAATCTAGAGGTCACACAAGGATGAATGAGCTTTTCAAGATCTTTATGAGGAGCATAGTGCTTAGCTATAAGACAGCTTGAGGTGTGTCGGACACACATTCCACATGCATGTACGGAGCTGTAAAGCTGGAACATTATCCATGTGAAAACTGAGTCATGTGCTCAGACTTTAAAGGACTCTGTGAACACAGTGGAGATTAACTACCTGGTAGAAACTGGACTTCAGAGCAGCTGACTGAGATTATTTGTCTCTCTCTGATTGATAATAATTATACAAAATAACAAAATCTGCCTGCACTGCTGCGTGATGCTGTACGCTCAGAAAGTTGAAAAAAAAATGAAGGTCAATGTCAGCAGAGTGAGTGAGGATGATGGTGATTATTCAGGTTAGAAAGTCCAAACATGCATTCAGCTGAGGTGTTAAAAAATGTAAAAAACCAGTAAAAACCTAGATGATTTTATCACGTACTCTCACCCACATAAAACTGACTGAACCACCTAAATGACAGACTTCTGGTTGTGTATTAAGACAGAATTACATAACAGGGGATCACATGACCTGTTTCTGTTTGGAGTTTCAAGCCTGTGTGTCAAGGCTCTGTGGATTGGTTGCTTTAGCTGTTTCCAGCAAAGATAAGATGACGCGATAAGCGGGAGTGGGAACTAGAAGGCAGATATCTGGTCTGTGCTGGAAATAAATGTCTAAATTCTAGAAATGTCTGTACAGTGTCTGATCCTCGTGTTTGAACTAGTCATATCGGCCTGTGATAGATGTGCACATTTTTCACTCCATATTTCAGCGAGGTCAGCCCTGAACTTCTCTCTTAATCTCTCCTTAATCTGTTACAGCACTCATTTAAATTTTTATATAAGAAATGTTTGTGACATGTAATAACACATAAATATACATAATCAAACTTAAATAAAATAAAAAAAAACAAGAGAAATAGTCAGCTCATGCATAAATAAATAATTTAGTCTGACGTTTACCTGTAAATAAATAATCTGTAAGTAAAGAGAAAAACAGGAGATCTGTTGAGTTAAAAGGTTCAAACTAAAGAGGAGAAAGTGTAACGTGAACAGCAGTTAATCAATAGCCAGATTTACGGTTACGGTCCTTTGCTTTGAGTACACTGAGGCTGAGGGGGAAGAGTGGCAGATGTCTTTCACGCCACCATGAGCTACAAAGTTTTTATTCACTTTTTATTTGGGTTATCAAACAAACCAAAATAAAATACAGTTTTCTATGTTGTTATTGTCCAGCTGACCCTCATTCAGAGTTTCCAGCCGATTTCTCAGACTTTTTATCTGACTTTATACTGTGTATACAGGGAGTGCAAAATTATTAGGCAAGTTGTATTTTTGAGGAATAATTTTATTATTGAACAACAACCATGTTCTCAATGAACCCAAAAAACTCATTAATATCAAAGCTGAATGTTTGTGGAAGTAGTTTTTAGTTTGTTTTTAGTTTTAGCTATTTTAGGGGGATATCTGTGTGTGCAGGTGACTATTACTGTGCATAATTATTAGGCAACTTAACAAAAAACAAATATATACCCATTTCAATTATTTATTTTTACCAGTGAAACCAATATAACATCTCCACATTCACAAATATACATTTCTGACATTCAAAAACAAAACAAAAACAAATCAGCGACCAATATAGCCACCTTTCTTTGCAAGGACACTCAAAAGCCTGCCATCCATGGATTCTGTCAGTGTTTTGATCTGTTCACCATCAACATTGCGTGCAGCAGCAACCACAGCCTCCCAGACACTGTTCAGAGAGGTGTACTGTTTTCCCTCCTTGTAAATCTCACATTTGATGATGGACCACAGGTTCTCAATGGGGTTCAGATCAGGTGAACAAGGAGGCCATGTCATTAGTTTTTCTTCTTTTATACTCTTTCTTGCCAGCCACGCTGTGGAGTACTTGGACGCGTGTGATGGAGCATTGTCCTGCATGGAAATCATGTTTTTCTTGAAGGATGCAGACTTCTTCCTGTACCACTGTTTGAAGAAGGTGTCTTCCAGAAACTGGCAGTAGGACTGGGAGTTGAGCTTGACTCCACCCTCAACCCGAAAAGGCCCCACAAGCTCATCTTTGATGATACCAGCCCAAACCAGTACTCCACCTCCACCTTGCTGGCGTCTGAGTCGGACTGGAGCTCTCTCTCCTTTACCAATCCAGCCACGGGCCCATCCATCTGGCCCATCAAGACTCACTCTCATTTCATTAGTCCATAAAACCTTAGAAAAACCAGTCTTGAGATGTTTCTTGGCCCAGTCTTGACGTTTCAGCTTGTGTGTCTTGTTCAGTGGTGGTCGTCTTTCAGCCTTTCTTACCTTGGCCATGTCTCTGAGTATTGCACACCTTGTGCTTTTGGGCACTCCAGTGATGTTGCAGCTCTGAAATATGGCCAAACTGGTGGCAAGTGGCATCTTGGCAGCTGCACGCTTGACTTTTCTCAGTTCATGGGCAGTTATTTTGCGCCTTGGTTTTTCCACACGCTTCGTGCGACCCTGTTGACTATTTTGAATGAAACGCTTGATTGTTCGATGATCACGCTTCAGAAGCTTTGCAATTTTGAGACTGCTGCATCCCTCTGCAAGATATCTCACTATTTTTGACTTTTCTGAGCCTGTCAAGTCCTTCTTTTGACCCATTTTGCCAAAGGAAAGGACGTTGCCTAATAATTATGCACACCTAATATAGGGTGTTGATGTCATTAGACCACACCCCTTCTCATTACAGAGATGCACATCACCTAATATGCTTAATTGGTAGTAGGCTTTCGAGCCTATACAGCTTGGAGTAAGACAACATGCATGAAGAGGAAGATGTGGACAAAATACTCATTTGCCTAATAATTCTGCACTCCCTGTACTGGGTAACACTGAGGTTCCCTGGATGCTATGCTGCTAATAAAAAGGTAATTCAGAGGGTAATAAATGCAGCACAAAAGGTCATTGACTCTTCCTTCCCTAAAAGAGATTGTAAAAGCAAGCTATCTCTCAAGAGCCTTAAATATCTCTAAAGATTAACTACAGTAGGTTGAAGCAGTAACAATGTTGTATTAGCTCATCCAGGATTGGTGACTTTACCTGTACAGAGACTCATCAGCACAGTGATTTGTTGTAATTAAACAGTTTTTTTTATTTATTATCAAGAAAAGCATAAAAAACATAACAAAGCAGACTAACAAGAAAGAAAGAAAAAACAAACAAAGGGAATATATTAAAGTCATTATATACCTGTGCAAATACACATATGGGGTAAAGAGGAGAAAAAAAAGAGAAAAAAAAAGAAAAATATTTTTGTTCATTTATCCACAGATTTAGAAAAAGATAAACTCCAAGAGTGAATTGTTGTCCTTTACGCTTACTTCCTATTTACCTGAGAACATCTTAAGCGCAACCTCCCCCCCTCAACAGTTGGGTCAAATCATTTGGCAAATAAGAAAGCAAAGGGGACCAAACATTGAGAAAGAGACCCTCATTTCCTCCTAAAACAGCAGCAGTTCTTTCGTGAGGAAAAACTTTAAATAATTCTCTGTACCACAAAGTCACACAGGGAGGTTTATCCTTAACCCAGCTAATGAGAATACATTTCCTAGCTACCAGCAATAGTTTGTCACATAATTTGCGCTGCGAGTGATTTAATGTTACTTCTTTTTAGGGTAGGCCAAGAAGAAAATATAGTAAATATATTATATATATAGTAAATAATATTACTTAATTCTTGAGATATGGAGCTCCAAAATATTTTGATTAATTTACATTCCCAAAAGTAATGAAAAAAAGTGCCAGTGCGCAGTGATTCGTGAACCTGTAGACCTGCTTCTGTAAAAACAGCTGATTTAATATCCCAAGTTGAGACCCTGGAATCACAGCTAAGCAAGCTGATCTCTAAATCTGAAACTTTGTGTCAAAGATTGGTGCCTCCCTCTCATTCCATCTGGAGCCAGTACTCACTGTTCTTCATTCCCCACAGGTGCACGCTGTCCAGCACTCCCTCACCCTTCAGAGAGTCTATTGTTCTCAAAGATATTGCCCTCCCACAAAGGAAAGAGACACAGGGCGGACAGATTGGTCATGGTGCCTCTGATATATGCTACAGTATCAGCAAAAAGATTAATAGAGTGCTCAGAGACAGCAACAGCAGGGAAGGAATAATCCAAGGAGTTCTGAAGCCACGCACTATAAAATAAATGCAGCAGGGTGGGAACATTTATAATCTTGAAATAGGAGAGACTTGGGAAAACAAACTCCTGGACATTCACACACTACAGGGAGTGCAGAATTATTAGGCAAATGAGTATTTTGTCCACATCATCCTCTTCATGCATGTTGTCTTACTCCAAGCTGTATAGGCTCGAAAGCCTACTACCAATTAAGCATATTAGGTGATGTGCATCTCTGTAATGAGAAGGGGTGTGGTCTAATGACATCAACACCCTATATCAGGTGTGCATAATTATTAGGCAACGTCCTTTCCTTCGGCAAAATGGGTCAAAAGAAGGACTTGACAGGCTCAGAAAAGTCAAAAATAGTGAGATATCTTGCAGAGGGATGCAGCAGTCTCAAAATTGCAAAGCTTCTGAAGTGTGATCATCGACCAATCAAGCGTTTCATTCAAAATAGTCAACAGGGTCGCACGAAGCGTGTGGAAAAACCAAGGCGCAAAATAACTGCCCATGAACTGAGAAAAGTCAAGCGTGCAGCTGCCAAGATGCCACTTGCCACCAGTTTGGCCATATTTCAGAGCTGCAACATCACTGGAGTGCCCAAAAGCACAAGGTGTGCAATACTCAGAGACATGGCCAAGGTAAGAAAGGCTGAAAGACGACCACCACTGAACAAGACACACAAGCTGAGACGTCAAGACTGGGCCAAGAAATATCTCAAGACTGGTTTTTCTAAGGTTTTATGGACTGATGAAATGAGAGTGAGTCTTGATGGGCCAGATGGATGGGCCCGTGGCTGGATTGGTAAAGGGCAGAGAGCTCCAGTCCGACTCAGACGCCAGCAAGGTGGAGGTGGAGTACTGGTTTGGGCTGGTATCATCAAAGATGAGCTTGTGGGGCCTTTTCGGGTTGAGGATGGAGTCAAGCTCAACTCCCAGTCCTACTGCCAGTTTCTGGAAGACACCTTCTTCAAGCAGTGGTACAGGAAGAAGTCTGCATCCTTCAAGAAAAACATGATTTTCATGCAGGACAATGCTCCATCACACGCGTCCAAGTACTCCACAGCGTGGCTGGCAAGAAAGGGTATAAAAGAAGAAAAACTAATGACATGGCCTCCTTGTTCACCTGATCTGAACCCCATTGAGAACCTGTGGTCCATCATCAAATGTGAGATTTACAAGGAGGGAAAACAGTACACCTCTCTGAACAGTGTCTGGGAGGCTGTGGTTGCTGCTGCACGCAATGAACAGATCAAAACACTGACAGAATCCATGGATGGCAGGCTTTTGAGTGTCCTTGCAAAGAAAGGTGGCTATATTGGTCGCTGATTTGTTTTTGTTTTGTTTTTGAATGTCAGAAATGTATATTTGTGAATGTGGAGATGTTATATTGGTTTCACTGGTAAAAATAAAGAATTGAAATGGGTATATATTTGTTTTTAGTTAAGTTGCCTAATAATTATGCACAGTAATAGTCACCTGCACACACAGATATCCCCCTAAAATAGCTAAAACTAAAAACAAACTAAAAACGACTTCCAAAAACATTCAGCTTTGATATTAATGAGTTTTTTGGGTTCATTGAGAACATGGTTGTTGTTCAATAATAAAATTATTCCTCAAAAATACAACTTGCCTAATAATTCTGCACTCCCTGTATGTCAAACCATTTCCAACAGAGAGATTCAACTAAACTTTGCTGCAAATGTTAAGAGCTCTGAGAGAAAAGGAAAAAAAAAGGGGGAGGGAGATGCAACCACATGTGATTCATGCCCATAACTCTACTAGACATGAAGCAGCTGGATGTTGGTCTTTGTTTAATTTACCTGTGGATGTATTTGGTCTGGTTACTGTCAGCTCTCTCAAGGGTCATTCAGGGAAGTGAGATACATAGATGAAGGAAACTAACGCATTTAGGAATAGTCAACAGTCAAGTTCCTGTGGAAAGAAATTCGACAGCTGTCATTTGAGAAGTTTTTTTTTTTTTAACTAGGTCAGTGTCATGCTGCAAGATGGCCCTGGGTAATCCTGAGATCCTTCTGGGAAAAAACCATGTTGTGAAGGAAAAGGATTGATGTGTATAAAGTAGCTCCAGAAGTAAGAGGATTAAAGTGAAAGCACTATGCCACAGCCTCCTCCTGTTAGACACTGACACAATACTAAGACTCACCTCAGAAGCCTCACAAACTACCATCAGAGACAAAGAAGCATTCGTATCACATTTGGCTTCGTGAGATGATGGAGAGCTAAGAAGAGCCAAATGTTGAGATATCGAGCAGTGGGCCTTTAGAGCATACCTGCAAGATAACCAGAGAGCTTTCATCCTATACTAAACAAAGACATAATGTACCCACTGTAAAGATAATAGCTGATGAAGATGAGGCAGAAGAGGAGTACGTACCTACTGTTCCAGACCTGGTAACAGGTGAACAGGATCATGTGCACCAGACTGATTATGAGATAAAAAAAAAAACACTGTTGAAGCTAATGTTTGAGGGTGAGGTTTGTAAATGTTTCTCTTCTGTTGCTGATGCTTGTCACATGCTCTTCCAAACTGAGAACTTAAACAGTTAATAAAGAGTAGCCTCCCACTCATCCTACTGCCAATTAATGCAACCAGCCTAACAGTCAAACTGTTCTGCACTCCCCTCAGCTATCAGACACTCTGACTGCTCTCAAAGGCATTTCCCTGCTATAGAGGTCAAGATCCAGGGTGGAAAAACTGTAACACAGACTTAAAGTAAAATCCTGTTTATTTTTTTTTGCAAAGGACCAAAGCCCCACTCAGGTTACCCAGCAGATCATTCCCAATCGTCATTAGGAAAGGCACATGGGGTATAATATTTGCCAAGTTAAATATGTGAATCATCAAGAATGGTCATAAACCAAAATTCTGAGCAAACCCATCCGTCTTCTTTGCCATTTATGCTCTCCAGGGTTGTGGTTAGGTCTATCCCCCAGATTTTAGCAGACTGAAATCAGCAAAGACACCATCAACACTTCGATGGCTCATCAAATGAACACCTGTCACAGTTACCCTCTTCTGATTACCTGTTGAGATCTTCAGGTCTGGATCAAAGCGGCGGACAGGCCAACCACTGCAGTCGTTGAGGCTGCGGCTCTAACACGAACACCAACATCATTCAGTGTTTTAGCAGTGTTCATGAGTTTACAGAGAAACTGCTCCTTGACACTGAAAGAATGATCACAGTTCACGTGTAATTTGGTGTTTAAGTGACTGGAGATTAAATTTTCGTTAAACCATTTGGCTTGCCCTCGTGCACTTACAGGCATCAAATTCCATTACCTTTCTTGAGCTGCTCCTTTACTTTTTTACTTATTGGCCTTACACAAGTGGAAAGTGAGTTTCTAGTCACGAGATGCAGCCTTCAGTTTCCTTTATGCACACGCACATGATCTGGTTTACAGTTTCCCCAAAAGTAGATGCTTTACTTTGTAACTTAAAGAATTTGGTCCAGATATGGCCTAAGACTGTTCATCATTTCATCTCTCGGTGATCTTGGCTTACTCAAAAGAGTAGGTTTAAATATTTGGCCAAATAGAAGGCACGTTTTAAAACCAACACCTCTGCTCAGATACCTGCCATAATCAAGAGCAGTGGCGACCTCTGGAGGACACCACTGCAAATTACAACAACAAACCTCACGTTTATGTCAAGCTGATGATTATTATTTTTAATACTTTACTCTTCATCATCACTCATCTACTAACTTCATCTTGATTATGTTTGATAATAAAAAATAAGATTTCCTTGAGTTTTTAGTGTTTAAAGTAGAATTAGACCTGCTGTGATATATAGCGTGGAGACAGTGGCACTGACAAAAAGACAAGAAGCAGAGTAAAAGATGTTAACGTTTTTATTAGTGACCAGGAGAGACATGATTATTGTTACAGCTCAGGTTGAGTGGTTTGAAGATAAAGCCAGAGAGACTGAGATGGTTTGCACATGTGCAGTGGACGGATAGTGGATATATTGGACAAAGGATGCTGAAGATGAAGCCGGCAGGTAGCAGGAAAAGAGGAAGACTACAGACAAAATTCATGGCTGTAGCGAAGGGAAGGCATGCAGAGAGATGGTTGTTATAGAAGAGGATAATAGGGATAGGGTGATATTGTGACCCCTGAAGGGAGCAGCCAAAACAGCGAGAAAAAGGCAAAGAGTGTTCCTTCAGTGAGAGGCAGGTGTTTTTAAATTTTTTAAACTTAAAAGTTTAAAACCAGATTTTCCTTCAATTGTGAAATTGTGTAACCACTAGATGGAGTGAGAGGTTAGTGTGAAACATACAGTAAGCGCCGTGAAGGCCTCTCACTGTAATCTGCTATAACGCTGTTAAGTTGTTAACTTGTTAGTCGTTGAATTTGTTATTTTGGGATGTTTTTGATGAAAAGAATAAAATTCTCTATCCAAAATGTTTATCTGACAGCGATACACAGCTGTCGTATGGATGGATGTCCCGTAGAGATTTGGACACCTTGTTTTTAAAGCGATAGTTGTCTCTGCTAATAATATTACACTCAACAGTATTATTCTCTTCTTTTGCTGAAGCTTCCCTCTTTAATCAGCTGTGGTCTACAGTAACAGAATAAATGACCAAAAGTCAGGATCTAAATAGAAAACATTTGTGTGCAAGTATGTATGTGTGTGAAATGCTACATTAAAAAAACTGCATTCTTTCAATTGAAATTATTATTTTGTTTTGCAATATTCATTAAAACTTTGGGAACCTCTTGAAGTTCTTCTCAGTTGGCCCTCTATTTCTGTTTCTCTTTCTGTGGGTATATGTGCCCTTTATCGCTCATGGTGTCAGGGCACCTGTTCTTGCATGCTTTCACGCTGTCTGATCTTGGTCTACTTTGCATGCAGTGGGGTTTCTTCACCCTCAAAGTGGAAACAAAGGGCGGGGGAAGACATGTGCAACATGTGATGGAAACACAAACCTTATTCCGGGTCAAAGAAATGGATCAACAAAGAGAAGGGTGGACAAAAAGGAAAAGAGGAGTTGCATGAAGCAGAGAACCTTCCGAGCGGTCCACAACAAAACAGCATCATGTTAATGTTGTTTTTTCTTCCTTCCTTCAAACCTCCTCTTTTTTTGTCTCTCCGGTCTCTTGTTGCTTCTCTGTCTTTAACGCCCCATCTGTTTGCTTCTCCTCTTCCTTCCTCTTTCTCTCTTTTTCTTCATACATTGTGACTCATATGTACTTTTTCCCCCTTCTTCCCCTCTTTTCTTCTTCTGCCGGCCTCTTGAAACTCACGCTCAGTAATCTCTGTCGCCCAGTTTTCCTAGGTTTTGGTATGAAAACATACATGTCTTGGTCTTGTCAGCATAGCAAGGTCACATTCTTTCATATAAGTAAGTGAGAGTTAAATAAGATACACAGCAGCTCAGAATCTTTAGCATGTAATCAGTGTCGGGAAGGTTACTTTTAAAATGTATTCCACTACAGATTACAGAATACATGCCCCAAAATGTATTTTGAAATGTATTCCATTATGTTACTGAGAGTAACGTAATCTGAATACTTTGGATTACTTAATAAATATCACAGCAATGTACTATTGCTGTGTGATTTATTACTGTTACTGAAGGTTACTCGCCATACCACTACCAACTACATTTAATATAAAATGAATAAGTGGGGTGGACATTAGGTAAGGCTGCACTTTTTGCAGTGATCTCATGTAGAAAACTATTCTGCGCGTATATAAAACAGGTCTGCGACTCCGAAACTGTAATAAAGGGACCTCTGGCTAATATGTCAGGATCCGTAGCCAAAAACTAGCTTTACTTTGTTGTCTGGGTCAACTTTGCTAGCGAGAGACAGAGAGAGGCGTTGAAAGGCTGCTCCAACAGAACTTAGTGTTTCGGAGAAAAACACGAACACGGTGTGCAGTCGAGTCTTAATAGCGTACTTACAGCTGGGCTCGTCAGGCACTCTTCTTGGCTGCAGTGGTTGTTATTATATTTACATGCTTCCAGCTCCTGTTTCTGTTCAGTGACAACTGATACTTTTCGACTCTCCTTTTTCTCCCTCCTCGTGCTCACAGGCACATAACGGGTATCTGGTCTTTAAGTGATGACGTGATGAATCCTGCTTCTGGGCCCAAACTACCCTGTGTTTAATAAGGCTTTTGTGTTTTTAACATGTTTTAATGCTTTGTATCTTGTTCTATATATTCTCAAAAAGCCCCTAAAAACAGTCAGTGATCACTCTTGCCCTCTACCGGTTTTTATTACCACTATTCATTTTAAAGCTCAGTTTTTAAAACCTTACGATGCAACTACAGCCCAATTTCTAAATGATAGAAATGTTTGATCCAAACATGAAAACTTCTCCAGCATCTCTCACTTCAGATGTAGCTCCTCACCCAAGAAGCCAAGAATGAACTTGGCCTAAATCTTCATCAAATCCCCCTAAAAGGTAAACATTCCAATACAAGCTGGTCCCCTATAGATGCAGCCCCCCCTTGCCAGCTACAACACTGGCTGGCAAGTTGAAGGGACCCTGTAGATTGATGTCCGTGTGACACCAGCCGGGTAAATACTACAGAGTAGTATTCAGATCTGCCCTGCAGATGCACCCTCTATCTTTCTTTATAAGATCTCCTTCATAATAATAAGAATATATACTTTTTTCAGTCAATTTTCATTCTTCAAAAGAAGACAAGTTGACAAAAGACATGTAATGGAGCACAGAGTTCAATCTTCCCAAGTGAAAGGTCTGTGAGAAAAAGTGTAGACCTACATACCGGTAATACTAATTTACACTCCTGCACATTTCCCCTTACATCAAAGAGAAGCATTAGACATCCATCTACCACAGGGCCAGAGTTTGACTGTAATAGCAGTTACTTCCTGGCCATCTCGTGCCATCCATTCACAGTAGGACCGTGCGTACTCGCCGTTACACTACCAAAGTCCTCCTCTTTGCAGGCGGGCATGGCACAGCCTCACAGAGATGCACCGACAATATCCATTCACCGCACACTGGCCAACGCAAAACTGCAAGAAGCCAAGTTTTTCGTTTTTTTCTTTTCTTGCCTTTGATTTGTAAATACCTCTGTTTCAGTGCGACAACTTCCAGGCTTGTATCTTATGACCATCGAACATTTACATGAGAAAGTTGACAAAGGCTGAAACAGCGGAGGAGGCCTTGCAACAAAGAGTCCCATTTATAGCGTACAGTCAGGGAGAGACAGTGAGAGGGAGGGTAGGAGGAGAAGCTGGGAGGGGAGTTGAATTAATGAATTAAAAATGTTGTGAAGCAGCGTCCGTCTGAATAGTTTTGGGTTTATATAGAGAGGCATGCTGGGTGGACCCTGGAGGAGTGGACAGCGCAAGCTTCTTTAACTTGTCCCTGTGGGGACACAGAAGGCTTCACATGCAAGGAGAGGCAGACTGTGCTCATCCGATTACATAATGATCCAGCAACAGTGAGCCGGAACCGGTACTGCCAGTGCCAGCGTGCTGCTGCGGTACACTGACTGACCGCTGGGACTCCTCATCCAGGCCTCTCCTCTCCTCTGACGGCTTTCATGTTTTTCTCAGTGAGTTTTTCTTTCTTTCTCTTTCTTTTAATCTTTTTTTAATGTATTTATTTATTTTTTAGAAATATAGGATGTCAGCAACGTAGGAGGACTGTGAAAGAAAACTAGGAAAACAACGAGATGAGGTGAAACATGCGAAACGTGTCAACAAGTGCTATTTGTTCAGCACCCTGAAATTTCACACCTGTTTTGGAAGGCAGATAACTTTCACCTCTTCCCACATGTTTGGTGGAAAGTGAAATTAAGTACATTTTTAAAATTTCCAAGCTGTGGGCAAAGTGAAAAGTCAAGGGAAAGGTAAGAAATGCAAATATTCTTAAAGGAAGCGCATAAACAATCTGAAAAACTATTCTAAAATGTATATTCTGTAGCTGTTTCCACTCACCAAGACATGATTATAAGGTTAAGTTTTGTATTGTTTTGATATTTGTGGTTAATGTAGCTGACATATGTTAAATCTTGGAATAGTCACTTTTTCTTGCTATATTATAAACATGAGAAATCCTGCAGTTTAGTCTTTGAACTTTTTTCTATAGGCTTGAGGGAAACTGGTGCTGAGTTTTGTTGCAGCGGCTGTGTTGTGTTTACAGTGCAGAGGGGTATGAGTGGTGTGTAGCAATGGACGAGTTTCCACTTCTAAATCTGTGCACTGTGACACAGAGTTCATGTAGCTGTGAAGTTACAAAAGTTTCCAAAAAACAAGCCTGACTTAGTCATCGAATACTTAATTTTGGAGCTGGATGTATCGGAAGTCGAAGATTGTTGGCACTGTACCACAGACATACATTACTAACAAAGAGCTCTACAAACCACAGAGGAAACAACAGGTGTGGTTCTGTTTCACTACTCTACAGAAAATCTTTGCTGGAAATATCTGGTCAAATGAATCACTTCTTCTCATTGAGAAATCCCCAGAAGCAGCCATTCAGATTTATATCAGATTTATATCAGATTTATATCAGATTTATAGTAGCTTTGGCTACTGCTGACTTAGAAGAAGATGGTAAAAGTCACTCCTGAGTAATTCCCCTGTGGCCAACAGCCGCTCGCCATTGTTTAATATGGGCCAGCGTCGTAACTCTCCAGTCACTGACTCTTGGAGACGGAAGTGAAAGTGAATTGTTTCATGTTGGATTTAGATGTAGTCTGGTACAGTCTGATGCTATTTTGAGAAATACGTCTGGTCACTGTAGACACTGTTTACTTCCTGTTTGTAAAATGTGAATAAATGTAAATCACATTTTATAGGTGTAGAAATACAAACAATCTGAACATTATGTAAGTTCAAGTTAAAATAGCAGAAAATGATGTCTATAGCTTATTATGACACTCATATGGAGTTGCATTTAATGGGGAAATGTACTGCCGGAGGTGCATGCACTGAATGAACTCCAGCAGCTTCAGATGCACAAGCTTTAGTACATTCTGAATAATAATATTATTTACTTGTAAACAAACTGCATGTCACATATTAAACATTAAGCAATTGGTTGCAAATTATACATTTAAAGGTATAGTCTGTAATTTTATAGGTTAGTTAATAGGAGAAAGGATATGTAGAACTCCAAAGGCAGAGGAGAAGATGAGTTGAAGGTGTTTATGAGCCATGAAGGGACATCAATTCATGTCTGCACCTTCAGACTTATGACATTATGGATCATATCTATGGATTATCATCAGAGAAAGAATCCCCTTCCCCAAAGAAATAAAATGTGAAGGAAAGCGACAACACCACCAGCATCTTGATAAAATGTCACCCTCTTCCACTTCACCACAAGCATGATCTCCTGACTTGTCAGGGCTCTAAGACACAAATAATTATTTATTGTCACAAATAATAATTATCAGACATTCAACCCTCCTGTCTCCAGACAGCTGCCAATAAGCCAGCTAAACATCAACAGCAGGTTACAAGCTAATGCTATGTTAGTGAATGCTAGGCTCAAGTGTCCTTAAAATCATACTTTGCCTCTGATAAAGTGTTTGATTACATTATCAAATCATATGAGAATTTATTTGCTAAGCATCCATGTCCAACAATGTACATTCACTTCAAAGATAGCTAACGCTGGCAAACGGAGCTAATAAAGGCTAACAACAGCTAACAGCGGAAACAAAACAGTAAAAATTACGACAGTTCAGCACATACTCAGCAACTCATCTTAGCATCCAGGGCTGGACTGGGACAAACAATCGGCCCGGGCATTTTGACTAGAGACCGGCCCACCAGGTATTATAGGAAAAACCATAAAGCCTTTGAATGAAAACAAACGCTGTTGTCACAGTGATGTACACTGTCTTGTTGGTATATATGTATCAGTCTAATAAACTTAAACCTACACCATCCTCCCTATTCTGGTACTCTAAACAGTACCCGAAAGTAGACTGCTTGGTCGAGTTAACCTCCTGAACTATCTACAACACATGGTGAAAACCTGAAATTAAGACAGAGAAGACTAGAGGTGAGACATGGTGCTGCTGTTGTTTAGCACGACATCCGCCGGTTTCTTCTTTCTGGCGCGAAGTGAGCGATAAACAAACAAGAGAGAAAAGCCGATCAGCTGATCATTGATCAGTTTCATGATTGAAGTAGAAACAGGGGAGGGAGGGGGAGAGAATGAGAGAAGAAGAGGCAGCTGTGCAGCAAAGACACAGAATAACTCCAGCTTTGTGTCTTTTTCATTGTAGCTGAAGTCCGGGACAAACTGTGCTCCTTTTCACCTCAATACGAAACGCATAATATTTTCTCTGAATACGAGACGATTCCGTTTTTTACGGGATGGTTGGAAACTCTAATAACTAACCTTATAAATAAAATAAGATAAAACAAGTTCAACATCATTAACGTCATAGCACCCGCCCAGCAGTATATAAACTCCATCGTGCTAGCTAGTACGCAGTACGAGTTATTGTAACTGACTGTAAAAAGTCAGCATAACGAAAATAAACTCCACCTAAACTTGGTTTAAATCTGACCCAGATAGACTGCAGGTCATAACTTCTTACCTGAAGTTCAGTTCACCGCCTCGGGTCTCTGCTCCTCCTGCCTTTCCGTCATCCACCTGCCAGCGTGTTGCATCTGCTGGCCTCCACCACTTGCTAATGTTACTGAATCTGTGGAAGCTCCGCAATAGCCACCACCAAACAATTGAGTTATTTTTACACATCTCCCAGCACCTGGCCAATCCACCACCTTTCATTGTTTATACCGTTACGGGAAAAAAACTAAAAAAACCCAAAACCCATAAAAATGAAAAATCACCATCGGTCCACCGGGCAAATCGGTATGCCCGATGGCCAGTCCAGCTATGAGAGCATTTGTAATTGGTCAGAAGTGAGTTTCACTGACTAATCAACTCATCCCTTCACAAGTAAATAATGGCAGATGCTTCCCACCTGGCATTGACAGCTGAGGTCAACAGCGGCCCAACAGCCTTCCACAGTTAGGGAAAAACTCTGGGGTGGAGTACAGTGCAAGCGGTATTTCAATCATGCCCCAATTTAATGCTAGTTTTGTCTCTCTTGGCTGAATAAAACATGTTCGTCCCATAGCTGCAACCATAGCTAGAATTATGCACTTGAATTGGGAGACTTCAGTTGACTGCAATCTACTGACATGTAGCAGTGAAATATGTTACACACTGTAACTTTACTAATGTGTGCTACTTAGTCAAGGTTCCCACTAATTATTCCCAAACCCTCTAAATAGATTCATCTTTTATAAATATGCCTTTTGCAATAGTTTAAATAAAGTTTTCACATACAAAGAACAGCTCGAGTCTGCAAAAGTTTTAGTGTCTGAACTTCAGCCATGAGACAACAGCAGCTCATTTGCATGGTAGTGTGAGGTCCAGAAAGTTCGTCTTGTTTGGCCTGAGCAGACGCCCTCTTGGCACATTGTTGATGCTTAGATTGTCCTTTCAGTCCAGTGCACAGGCCGCTGTGGTGTGGCCAGTGGTCGCAGCCATTCAAGCTGTGCTGTATAGACTCTTTTCAGTGCAGCGTACTGGCTGCTGTGGGTTCTTTATGATTGTGGACCCTGGATGGAGGCCCTGAGTAGAAGGGATTACTCTCGCCTCTGGAATACTAATGACGCTCTTTTGTCAGCGATCTGCTTCCTCCACCTTCCCTCCATCTTATTCCTTCCTCTTTTCCCCCCACCATCCATATCTCTCTCTCTCTTCCTCTTTCACTCTTTTTGTCATCAGATGTCCAACTTTCTCTCCATCCTCCCCTCAAAACTAATTATTCTCTCTCTCACCCCGCCCCATCTCGGCCCCCTCACAGTGTCAAACACTGCATACTCGCACACCATCAAACACATTCGCAAAGACACACAACACACACACACTTCAGTGCTCAGTTCTCCTCTCCTTTCCCCCCGTCTAACTTGCTCTCTCGTTCACTCACTCAGTCGTATTTTTCAATGGTGGCTTTTGTCCCTTTCATCTCCGCAAAAACAAAGGATTCTTGTGCACACAGGACAGAGGGGAGGAGAGGGCTGAAGGGCAGGACACAGAGGAAGAGATCCTAACCTTGAGTGGTCATCCAATAAGTCATGTTGAAAGTGTGGGAATCCATCAGTCTTACTGTCAGCAGGAGGGATATTTGCTTTAGCTCAGCTAACATTGGTATTCTTACCCTCTAAAGAGACATTTGATGAAAATGAAATTGTAAACAGACATTTTGGCTTTTATTACAGTTTGCTTTAGTATGTCTTTATTTATTATTTGTTTATAGAGAAGTGCCCATCTATGGATGCTTAAAAATAGCAAACAATAAATTTCTTTATGTCTAAGACTATACTGACAGAGGAAGTGTTGTTGAAATTTAAAGTTTTTCTTATCAATAACGCTCATGAGGAGATCTTTGTAATAAATCTCAACTGTTGTCCAGCAATTATAAAATCAAAGTAAAAGCAATGCTTGACATTAAGAATTCATCCACAGAAGAAAATAGTGCCCAAACAAATGCACTACCATAGGTTTTTCTACAGTGCACAACTTTGAAATAATATTTTACAAACGTGATTGTAAAAAGATTCGGATGCTGTGTAAAATGCAACTAAGAACAGAATTAAATGATTTGCAGATCTCATAATGCCCTAGTTTATTCACAGTAGAACACTGGGCTGGCAACAGGTCTGCAAAACGAGTGGGTGTGAAAAGAGCATCTTGGAGAGTCAGAGTTTCTCAGAAGTGAAAAATGGGCAGAGGTTCACCAATCTGCAAAAGCTGCATCTACACATTATAGAACAAATTCAGGATAATGTTCCCTAGACTACAATTTTATGAATACCAAATCAACTACAGTACATATTATTGTCAAAAGATTCAATTTAATGCCAGATGCCAGAAATTAATACAGGATGTTGCATTAAAAACAAATGATTCTGTGATGGAAATCCCTGCATGGACTCAGAAACACTTCCAGAAACCACTGACTGTGAACACGGTTCACTGTGCCATCTTAAAAATGGACTGAGGCAAAGTAGAAAACTCTTCTGTTGTCAGATAAACTGAAATTTAAAATTTCTTTTTGGAAATCATTGACAACATTCTCCATACTAAAGAGAAGAGTGACGATCCAGCATATCACCAGCACTCTGTGTGCTGCATTGTTTGGTATGGCAGTGTACTAGTATCTATTTGCAACTTGCACATCTGTATAGGCACCATCATACTGAAAGGTGTAGCAGGTTTTAAAGTGACACATGCTTCCATCCAGATGAGATCTATTTGAACAAAAGCCTTGTAAATGATAGCAAAAACATTGTAAACCAAATCAAACTGCACAACAGTGTGTCTTCATAGTAGAAGTGTCAGTTGAAAGAAGAATGGATGTGACACAGTTAAACACGTCCCTTCCTCTATCCTAACGTTTTTAAGACTTGTTGCTGCCATAATACTCAAAATATCCTTCTTTTTTTCCCTTAAAGTAGTAATTTTAAAAATGGATGTGTTTTCCGGGCCCTCTGACCACCACCAGTAGGCAGTGGGTAAAGTGTCTTGCCCAAGGACACAATGACTGAGACTGTTGGAAAAGGGGCTCGAACCGGCAACTTTCCGATTACAAGATGAACTCCCAACTCTTGAGCCACAATCGCCCCGTGGCTGTTTTAAAATAGCCTAAAAAACAGATCCTGATTCTTTATTATAATTAAATTACCCATATTTCACGTGTTTTTTGCTTTATTTGTTTATTATAAATGGCAGACAAATATAACTGGAGAGCACAGTAGAAATATTTCTCTTTTGAGCTGTTGGCGTGTAAAATGAGCTAAAATAAGACAGAATGTTGGACTTATAGTTACCACGTGAACTTAAACATGATAAAAAAGAAACAATAATGCTGTTCTGTGTCTGCTTAAGGTTACTATATGCCAATATTGTGTTGCCACTTTGTTGTCTTTTCCCCAAGTTAATAAAATAACCTTTTACTTAACAGCTAAAACAGTGTCCTCAGTTGAAACGAGCAGGCTTGCTAAGACAGGGACTAGTTTCTTGCTAAATTCTAGTATTTTTGTGATATTTCAGGACAGTAAAATTGAATATACGGAATAAAGAAGGCCTTATCCTTTAAATTAGTTTTAGGTGATGCATGTTTTTTTTGGACTGTGTTGTTTTTGCAAACCACACATTCCTTTGAACAACAGCTGGGGTTGTGTTACTAACGCTAACTGCTCAATATATATCCAAAGCACAAGTGTGCATTTACTGTATGTGTAGGCAGGCTTTCTGTAGGGTTCAGAGTTCAGCTGGAGATGGACAAGGCCAATCACATGTGCCCGCCCCAGACCATGCCTTCCTCCCCTCTTGCTCCCGTCCACATCTTAGTATTCATAGCAGTGCAGACTTCAACACAGATCTCTATTCATTCACTCAGTGTGAGCTGAGCATGGAGAGAGGGGAGACAGGGGTCAGGAAGGACAGGAAAGGACAGTGTGTATCAGATTGCCTCGATCCTTAGGCCTTTGTTTGTGTTGTTTTTGTTTATGGTTTTGTTATATTTGCTCCGGAAAGCAGAGGCAGTTTGAGACAAAAGGGCTGTTTAGTAAACAGCGAGCGCAAGAAGAGGGAAGAAAGGAAAAAGAAGGATGTGTAGAAAGAAAGAGTGCAGCCCAGATGAGGGTGAGGTTGTTGAGAGCACAGGAGGGAATCAATAAAGTGACAATAAGTGTCCATGGCAGCCAGAGGTGGGGTGGCAGGCCTTTTAGTTAATATACCATTGACACTATGAGAACCACTTAAACCATCACTTATTGTACCGTAACAGGGTATTGCCAGTCACGCACATGCATGTGACAAACTCTCTAGTTCAATGATGAAGTTGTAGCTTTGGATATTAAGCCATAGGCTTTAATATGCTGCTATGATGAGTGAGTCTTTTCATCACATTTTGGAGCCTGGCTGCAGGGATTTGTTGTCAGTCCTCCACAGCAGTATCAGAAAGACCTGACCTCCAGCTGGCTTTCCAGTTCATCGCCAGAAGGTGTTGGATTTACTTACAAGCCCATCAGAGTCTTCCAAACTCTTAAAATCATTTTTTTGGAACTGGATTTGTGCATTAGATCATTATTGTGTTGAAACAGGAGCAAAAATATCAACAAAATGCATACATGTAACTTTGTCCACTGATATACTGTAGTTATTTCTTATGTTTACTTTTTATTTTTCTATGGTAGACATTTAAACATCTCTGACTAGCAAGTCAGCTCATCACCTGCTAAAGCAGCATTAACTTACATGCAAACCTCTATTTTTTCGCTAATACCAGAGCAGCTACACTTCCCTAGCTTCTACTACACACTCTGCCAGTGGCGGTCCTAGCCTGTTTGGCGCCCTGGGCGAACACTCCCTCTAGCACTTTTTCTTGATATTTATTTATAATCACCTCTGTTAATCCTTGATATTTATAATTGAGTGATCTGTATATAATAGTGCTATTTCTTAAATGTGTAAAATCTGTAACATAATGTATTGTTTGGAGTTTAGTTTGTTACTGTTACTGTTACCATTTCTTCTTGAAGCAACTGTAACCCACATAATTTCCTTAGGGATTAATAAAGTGTTCTGATTCTGATTGTTTCAGGATGACCTGCCATTATCCAATGACACATCTGCTTACCTGTATCTTTTGCTCGTTTCTCCTCCTCTTCTTTTCTCTTTTTCCTAAACTGAGCACCTGATGGCTTTGAACTTTTCTTGTCCATCTTCCATTGGTCTTAATTTTGAACTCCAGTATGAACACAAATCCCCCAACCCGAGGATCACCACAACATAACCTACACCTTAGTTCACAGATTCACTTTGTCTAGGCTCTATTTCTGCGATTTCGCACAACCCAGGATTCAAATCATGAATACATAATGGGCTTGGATTTACAACATTATGAAGGAAATGTGCTCTATTTGGAAGCAGATAGAAAACCGATCTGTGCCTATGCCATCCCCAAAATGCGCTGGCCTGATGTCGGGGCAGCATGAGTAGGAGTAACTTTTTTGCTGATGCTTGTGATGCCGCCCCCACCACAATGCCGCCCTGGGCAACCGTCCATGTCGCCCGTATCAAAAACCGCCACTGCACATCCCTCGCTAGATCCCTGTCACCTAAATTAGCCACTAATACTAGTAGCACTGATAACAGCAGGCTATTTAAAAAAGCTAGATTTAGCCACTGTAACACCATCCAACAGAAACTCCAGTTTTGAAACCTCGGCTTTATCTTTACAGTGATCTTCACCAATAGCATGCTAGACTTTCATTTAGTAAAACTGTAGATTGAACTTCTTGGAAAGTTGGAAAGTAAAATCAACCACACAGCAACCCATATTACTCATCAGAGTTTTGGATTGAAAATTACTCTAAAAAGCACCAACACTACAAAGGGGGTTGGGGGGAGGGGGGGGGGGGTAGTCATTCAGAGCAGTGGAGGTAACTCCTAGCTGGTGACCACAGCATTAACAGTTTTGCTACTAATATTTCACTAAAAATATTCAAGACACTGCAGTTTTTGGGCCTTCTGTGTTGGCTTTACTCTTCAAACCCTAGTGTTATTTACAAAGTACATGTGCAAGAGGGCAGTTTGTCATGTGCTGCAAATGCTTCACAACTAATGTCAGTCTTAAAGTAAAAACACATTAAGAAGGAGTGAAAACTGCTTTTTCTCCTCCTTGAATCGCTACCTTATCGTGGTGGAGGGGTTTGTGGGTCCCAGGGATCCCAGGGGCTATGTTGTCTGGGGGCTTTTGCCCCCTGGTAGGGTCTCCCATGGCAAACTGGTCCTGGGTGAGGGACCAGACAAAGAGCGATTCAGAAGACCCCCATGAAAAGAATATCGAGGGAACAGTTTACCCTGCCCGGGATAGGGTTACCGGGGCCCCGCCCTGGAGCCAGGCCCGGGGAGGGTGCCCGAGGGCGAGCGTCTGGTGGCCGGGCCTTAGTCCATGGGGCCCGGCCGGGCACAGCCCGAAGAGGAGACATGGGCCCATCCTCCCGCAGGCCCACCACCCGCAGGAGGCGCCATAGGGGTCGGGTGCATTGTGAGCCGGGTGGCGGCCAGGAGCGGAGGCCCTGGCGGACCGACCCCCGGCTGCCAAGACTGGCAATAGGGACACAGACGGATTGGGGCTGCGGCTGCAGTAATGCGGACACTGCACCGGTCAGTCGTGGTGAAGAGGGAGCTGAGTGTAAAAGCGAAGCTCTCAATTTACCGGTCGATCTACGTCCCTACCCTCACCTATGGCCACGAGCTGTGGGTAGTGACCGAAAGAACGAGATCGCGGATACAAGCGGCGGAAATGAGCTTCCTCCGAAGGGTGGCTGGCCTCTCCCTTAGAGATAGGGTGAGAAGTTCGGCCATCCGGGAGGGGCTTAGAGTAGAGCAGCTGCTGCTCCACATCGAAAGGAGCCAGCTGAGGTGGTTCGGGCATCTGGCAAGGATGCCCCCTGGGCGCCTCCTGGGCGAGGTGTTCCAGGCATGTCCCACCGGGAGGAGGCCCCGGGGCAGACCCAGGACACGCTGGAGAGATTATATCTCTCGGCTGGCCTGGGAACGCCTTGGTATTCCCCCGGACAAGCTGGAGGAGGTGGCTGGGGAGAGGGAGGTCTGGACCTCTTTGCTTAGGCTGCTACCCCCGCGACCCGACCTCGGATAAGCGGATGAAGATGGATGGATGGATGGATGGAAAACTGCTTTTAGAAAAACTGAACAGGGTGTTCACATCCGTGGCTCAAGTTTAAAGACCTCTTTTTCTTTTATATAAAAAAAGGTCACTGGTGCATTCAGCAGCTGTCTAGTGCAACCAACATGTGAAAGAGCCTGTGCTTTCATGCTTTTAATGTGAAAGGGCAGCTGTGCCTTCAGTGAAAGAATAAAGGGGTCTTAAATGGACCGCCGTGGATAGCTAGCAACTGTCCAGCTGAAAATGTGCCTTTAATGCCTGTCTTCTTCTTCTCCTCTCCTCCTAAATGTTCCACTCTGTCATCTTTCTTTTTCACGTGCTTATCGAATTCTCTTTTTCTTACGTCCTTCACTCTTTCATTTTAAAACACCCGCTGTTCATTTTATTTTACTGCCCATCCAACCAATTCCCCTTTATTCCTTACTATCCTTTCCTTTCTTTTCCTTCATACTTCTTTTGCACACCTTTCCTTGTGTCCTTACCTCTTGCTGTGTCCTCTTTCTTTCTCCAATACCATGTAGCTTTGGTCATGACCTCAGCCACACCGCCTTCCTCTGAAGGCACCTCCCCTCAGAAAGTTTGCCATTCTCAGACGCAGACTGACATCACCAAGCCCCTGCTGACCCCCACAGATGGAACTGGCGGTCATGCAGGAGTGGGAGGAGCTGCATCTGGAGGTCCAAGTGCTCTGCGAAGGCGGCGGCGTGTCCTTTCTAAAGATGGGCGGAGCAATGTACGCATTGAGCATGTAAGTGGAAGAGGGGCGCTGTACCTCCGTGACCTCTGGACGACTTTCCTGGACATGCAATGGCGCTACAAGTTGTTCCTCTTCTCGGCTACCTTTGCGGGGACCTGGTTCGTGTTTGGAGTACTTTGGTATCTGGTGGCCATGGTGCATGGAGACCTACTAGGTAAGCATGAAGAAGGGTCGACAGTGGAGAGTCAAACGAGAGGGGAAAGAAAACTACAAAGTAAAAGCAGAAAAGATTTTAATTGGCCTTTAAATGACACAAAAATCGAAATCATTAATTCAAAAGAAGCAAACTGTCATACTGAATAACTCATGTCGTAAAGGGAAAGTGCCTCAATGGGGGAAATAATAAGTTTCATTTTAATGGACAGAGACAGAAGATCACAGTACATAAAAGTTAGAAACTGATTACATATCGATGTGTGAAATAAGTATTTGATTCACTACAAGCCACGTAAAATTCTGCCTCACAAAGATTGCCAGTGTGCTGATGTGGCACACAGGTTTCCATCAATGAATCAACCAATCAAAGATATTCCCAATCCAACTCCTTATGTATATAAAGCACACCTGTCCACAAAACAAATTTCTCTGATTCCTGTCTCTCCATCACCATGGGGAGCACTAACCAGTCAAAGCACATTGGGAATAAGACTGTAGACTTGCGTGAGGCTGGAATGGGCTACAAGACCATCAGCAAGAAACTTGGTGAGAAGGTGACAGTTGTTGGTTTCATTACTTAGAAATGGAAGAAACGACCATCAATTGCCCTTGGTCTGGAATGCCAAACAGGCTGGCATGTCTAGTCATTAAGGACACGATTGGTAACACACAATGCTGTAATGGATAGCAATCTTGTAGTGACGTTCCTCTGTTCAAGAAGGTTCAAGGAAAAATCTAAAGGATTCAGGCTTGGGAGAAAGTTCTGTGGTCAGATGAAACCAAAATCGAGCTCTTTGGCATCAGTTTCATAGCAACTTGAGTTACTGTGACATGCTGTGTATTGAGGAAGCGAAAACAACACCACCACCGATGTCAAGCTTTTCCTAGAGGACCTACTTCACTTCCTTTCCTCAGTCAGAACACTGAAGATGAGTTGTTGACAGGTCTTCTAGCACAACAATGACAAGCAGACTGCCAACACAATAAGAGACTGGCTAAAGAAGACGCACATTAAAGTCGTGGAGTGGCCTAGACAGTCTCCAGACCTCAATCTATGGGCTTGAATTGTGGTCATAAATATTTTGTACTTGTAAATCAGGATTTGTATGTGTAAAAAGAATTAATGTGTGTGTAAAAAAAGATTTGTGTGTGCACACAGCAAAAAAAATCCATGTGAAACTGCACTCAAGTTTCAAGTTACAAGTACGAATTTTGACCCTATTTTTCTTCCTTTCAGCTGATAGGTCAATGTCATGTCAATCACAAATTGAACTATCCAATCAGAGAACAGATTGGTTTGGCTGTCGGAGCGATGCTTTACTGAGCTGCAGGTCCTTGAAGGGTAATACAGTTTGAAGCTGGAGGATCTTTATATAAATATTCCATAAGGCTCATACAAGCTAGGTCCTTTAACTTTTGGTAGCTGTTGAAAGGATACAGTTGTGGTATACCAGTGGTCAGAAATACCATTATTACTTTAGTATTACTTTAACACAAAATCAGTGTTGAACCGGGACCACTGCAATGAGTCACACTATGCAGCATGAAGGTGGTTTCACATCAGACACGGCATGGATCCAGAATTTGTTGCGCTGACTGCTGAGCTCTGCTTGTATATCGTTTTTTAGCGGCCGCTCTAGGTGTACTAGATGCACCTGATCCTTGTCGTTTCAAAACATGTATCTCTCTGACTTTATCTCCTCTACGAGAGTTTGTGTTGAATCATGTTCAAATGTTTAATAAAAAAGTATCGCTCATTCATAACGAGGAAAGCTTTGTAACTGTCCCGACTAGTGAAGAGTGTGTCAATTCCACAACGCTGCTTTTCCTCCGAGGTCAGCAGTGCATTTGAAAATGCTCTGCTGGTTCCTGTGTAAGAACGTCAACCTGTGAGAAAAAGTTTACTTGGACACACACAGATGCTTTCCTTCAAGCGGCAGCTGAGATACGCTAAAGGATTTAGAGAGTTTCTCTGAATAGAAATGGGCAAAAATCCCCTGAGATTTGCGCAAACCTTGTAACCAACTACAAGAAATGTCTTAGTGCTCTACTTGCCAACAAGGGATTCCCCACCAAGTACGTTTACCAAGTCACGTTTCGATTGGGATCCACTACTTATTTCATTCAGTTGCATGCAAATCAATTCTTAACTTTTAGGTAATTTCTGTCTCTCTCCTATAAAATGCATCCACCATAAAATTAGAGACTTTTCATTTCTTTGAAAGTGAACAAATTTACAAATTCAGTGGGTGATCAAATAATTATTTAACCACTGCATACAACATTTCATCAGCAGTAGTGTTGCAGTAGTAGTAGTTGGCAATTTCATTAAAGTCTTAGTCACACAGACCTAGAGACTGGTTACCAACTATGTTGATGCCACCAGTTCCAAGGGAAAAATTTGCATTAACCGAACAGTGGTTTTTCGAGGCTGGTAGCAGTCCAATCAGTTGCTAAAGCCACATTCACGCAAGCATAGAAACTGATCATAGAAACCAATCAGAAACCAATCAACCCAGCAACCCCCGGTCACTAAATTGCGTATTTTGATGAGTTAATTTTAGAGGTTGCTGACAGTGCTGCACTCAGAACCTGCGTGACAGACGCTGACGTGACTGCAAACTTGTGCAAGTTGCTGATAACACTGGTAGTGAAACTGTGAAAAGTGCAACACAAACCAGAAACGGAAACAGTTCACCCGCAGAGTTAAAGCTGTGCTATTTGAAATGTGATGACTGCAGCAGTAAAGCACATCTTTTACTCTGAAGATAAGTGTTCACCCTTTCTAGTTTGTGTCTCACAGTTTTTACATTTCAATGCTGCACAGAGAGTAGACTGATTAGTGTCTGCAGACATGTGCGGACCTTTCATGCAAACTGTGAGTTACTGTGTCAATCTGCCACTGACCGAAGGAATGACAAGGAAAGAATGAGCTTTGCTCACTCAGCGTTAGCCAGCAACCTCTAGCAACCACTTGCAACTGATTGACAAGACACATTTTTCCCTCGTGAGTGGTTGTCAGATCATTGCTAAGAGGTCTCTAGCCCCGAGGGCTTAGTTAGTTACTATTCGATAGATTTCCATGAAATAAACATCTGGTAATCCCTTTCATTTTTCTCCCGTGCCACCATGATGTTGACATTTTTAATTTTAAGTGTAATAGATCAGTGACTATCAGGTGGATTGTAATGAAATGAGGGAAAACACAGACTTTGCATCTGTAGCCAACATTGCAATTTGCAGTTTAATTCTCAGGCTTTTGACCACATAGCAGTAAAACCTAAACTAAGATTTCACACATGGTCAATATTATACTATAATGAAGTGTTTAACTGACATGAGTTGAAAAAAGAAATTAAGAGTGTTAATCAAGCAGATCTTATTAGGGCATTCCCACATATTTTGTTTGAGGGTTCTCTTCAGTTTCTGATGCAGGTTTGCAGGGATGTCACTGTATCCTTTACCCGTCGCTTGTTATGGTAAGAACCCAACAGCTTGAAACAAGTTTGAAGACCAAGCCAACATTTGGTCTCTTTCTCATGTGTTTCAAGGCGTTTTCTGTTTATTTTGTGTTGTAACGAGAACCACACATGTCCTCTTTGTATATACTCATTCACTGTATATAAAGTTCTGTCTCTCTCTTTTTCGTTGCACAGTCGAGGAGTGTATCAGGTCACATTTCACTGCGTGTTATACCTGTATAACCATGCATGTGACAAATAAAGAATCTTGAATCTCTTGAATCACAAAAACAACAACAACAGAAACTGCATCAGTATTTAGATAAGTAGTACATTCCAAAGTACAGCACTCAGCAGAACATCGTTTTGCTATTGGACAAATCACTTCAGATATTCTATATTTTGTGAATTGTTACATTTTATAGTTTTTAAAATGTTATAATCCTTTACATTACTGCCTTTGCAGTACGGTCACACCTTTCTGTAAATGAGTAAACAATGAAGAAAGCATGACAAAGGCAGGACAGTGAAGGCTGAGAAAAGGAACAATGTAGTTATCCTGTAAGTGATTTGCAGATCTTTCTTTCTGCCTACATTCTCACAGAGTTTGACCCCCCCTCCAACCACACGCCGTGTGTAATGGAGGTGAAGACCCTGACAGGGGCCTTCCTCTTCTCTCTGGAATCCCAAACCACGATTGGCTTCGGCTTCAGGTGCATCACAGAGGAGTGTCCTGTAGCGATTGTCCTTCTCATCTTCCAGCTGGTCGTCACGATGGTGATGGAGATCTTCATCACCGGCACCTTCCTCGCAAAGGTAGTTTTAAGTTTAGAAGAAATTTTAGAAATGCCAAATTTGATCATCAGAAAAGTTGTGAAAGAGAACAAATTAAGTCAAAATAACTGCATCTTGTCCTTTTGTGTTCATAGGATTATGTATGTGCATACAGTGGCCCCTCGTTTATCACAGGAGTTACGTTCTAAAAATAACCCCGATAGGTGAAATCCGCAAAGTAGCCAACTTTATTTCAATTATTATAGATGTTTTCAGGCTGTAAAACCCCTCACTACACACTTTATACACTTTTTTTCAGACAGGCATGAACATTTTCACGCTTTTCTCTCTTGTTTAAACACTCTCAAAGTTCAAACCTTCGTAGAAAAATAAACCCAGTATTATAGAATGAAACCAAAGGCACCCATGGTTACCTTTGACGGTGCAAAACGTTTGGTCGACATTGTTGTGTTTGTTGGGGAGAAAACTTACAAACGTAAAGTGCAGCACTTCAGAATGCTGAACGCATTCTGGACTGTACAGGAGACACGGCATGAGACCAGTCATGATTGGCTGGTCTACAGCCAATCAGGACGCAATTTTGTTTTATTTAAAAAAATAAATAAATAAAAAAGCATGCAAAATTGCACCAAAAAAAAAAAATCCCCGAAACAGTGAGGCCGCAAAAGGTGAACTGTGTTATAGCGAGGAACCACTGTAAATACAAAGTAGCTTACTTAAACCATTTCTTCTTGCTGTCTGCCTTCAATGTTGGATTCTTTGTTCAGCATCTTAAACATGTATTTTTAAAACATGTGGGTTACATTGTTATCACTGTTCCTTTTAAGTATCTTTTGACACATTTTCCCGTCAGCTGAGGGGGTTGCTACACGTACCTCTATCTTTTGCCCTCATATGTTTTCTTCACAGTATCATTACAGCAATCAGTATCCTTATCAAGAAATGTCACGCTGCGTGTTGGTATTACAGTATATCAGCACTCATATCTATCATAATGAGGTTTCTCGCAGCTGCTTCCTCCTGCGTGTGGTCTAAAAATTCAACAGTCTGTCTTGTCAACATGATCTTGTAATTTCCTCCTTCAATGTTTTCTTTTTCAACATGTTCGGGTTATTTTGTTTCAAAAACTGAAATAAGAAGCCTGATAAATGGTTGCCGAATATCGACAACAGCTTCGACTTTGCTTTTCTCGCCTTCCAGGTTGCTCGTCCCAAAAAGAGAGGAGAGACGGTGAAGTTCAGCCAACACGCTGTCGTGTCGAATCACGAGGGACGGCCGTGCCTCATGATTCGAGTGGCCAACATGCGTAAAAGCCTGCTGTTAGGTTGCCAGGTAATGCAGCAGCACCTACAAACTGATTATTGCTGCTTAAAATATCCTTTTGTAATATATGAAAGCCTTCTTCCTGTAACTGTTTGGAGTTACTATTTATGTTTAGTTCCTGGAAAGTGTGTTTTTCATTATGAGTCGCTTCATGTCTATAAAACGTTTTCCTGTTATCTGAATATTTGCTTTGCTGAGGAAAAGCTTGCTGGTGACAAATAAAGCGAATGATACGCATCAGTGCCTTGCTTAAGGACATGGAGATGATGGCCAGTGCAGGTATTAAACCTGGGGCCTTCTGGTTACAGGATGCCTTCTCCAACCTCATGGCTACATTTACTCACTGCATCTTGGCTCCCAGGTGACGGGGAAGTTGCTTCAGACGTCCCTGACAAAGGAGGGGGAGACGGTGCGGCTGGACCAGAGAAATGTGCCTTTCCAGGTGGACACGTCCAGCGAAAGCCCCTTCCTCATCATCCCTCTCACTTTCTACCACATCATTGATGACAACAGCCCCCTCAGAGCCTGGGCAGCAAAAGGTAAATCCCAGCTCGAGTCAGAATGATGTGGAAGGATGTGATGAATAAGTCAACAGATAATTGTCGTTTGTCAGTTTACAGCTATGATTCCTTTACACATCATATGACCACTGTACATTAAATAGGGATCCATGTACTGTAAATACTAATGAAAGTGGGCACCGTGACCTCATCAATTAGTTTATGGTTGACTGTTTTAAAGCCTCAGTTTGGCTCTTAGTCATCACCGTAGCTCACAAAGCCATGGCTTACTTAGAAAGACACTTTTATTATTCAGTGTGACAATAAGCCAAAGGTACTTTTTTTGGTTAGTGAAAAAAAAACTGTAACAAAAACTTATTACTTATTTAAACGATTAAGTTGAAAAACCCCGCTCTTCCATGTGTCTTTTGTTAAAACTGAAAATTAACCAAGCATGGAGCTGATCCGATCAACTACTGGGAAACTCCTGGGTAAATCACAGAGAGTCATCGCTTAAGAAATACTCTGTTTCAGCTAATAGTTTCACTCTACATGGGATCATAATTTACAAAATTGACATCATTGTTGTATTCAGATGATTTTAAACTAGATTGACAACAAATAAATAAATTCAGCAGAACAATGAACACAGCAATAAATAAATAAGTAAAGTCAGCAGTTGCTTTATTTTCCAAAGACTTCTATGCAGCTGGACTTTTGTAAGAATGCAGGTTTAGGGCTTTTTCCAACTGGCACCATTTTTCAGATCCTGATGCTTTTTATATTGTGGACACGTCTTTTATTAGGGTAAAAGCTTATCTGCTTGATGCTGTACTGTATGAAATTTATAGCATGTTGAATAGTGCAGTGCGATTCTGATGAACTGTAACATGTTACATGTAAACAGAAAAAAATACGAATGATAGGTTTGTAGCATAAACCTATTCGCTGGAACGTTAAGACAATATAATTACACTGCAAGCAAGACACAAGTAGGCAAACTTCTTCATGGTACTCGTGCACGGGAGAGAACCAGACAAACGCCGTTCCTTCGCTTGACCCCAGTAGCTCTCGTCCGTCCTCCCGTAACACTGTCCTTTTATTGAGGTTACATGAATATGCATAGGTTCATTAACATACGACGTCTACATACAAACAAAGAGTACCTTGCCTGTGTGTGTGTGTGTGTGTGTGTGTGTGTGTGTGTGTGTGTGTGTGTGTGTGTGTGTGTGGTTGCTGATCAAAGGGTTAAACATCCTTGGTCAGGAAGAGGGTAGCCTCCCCCTCACCCTAGATGGTTCATCCTAGATAACACGGTGAGGAAGTCCTGCAGTTCATCTAAACAAAGAGCACTTAGACTAGAACAGATGTAGCTACGTTAATCCTACCATAAAACAATAAGACACGGTATGACCTCTCATGCTCCCAAAGTGCTGTCTAATACACACAAAGTTTGCAGACTATCAAGGATCAAAACCTCTACCAATCTACAACTAATTACAAAACTCTAAGCATATATAAGTAAATATTTCTAAGCATAAATGACAATCAACAATACAAATCTAACATTTCCCCCCTTTTTGACCTTTATGCTTGAAAAGTTCCCAGGTATGAATACCTCATGTCTGACAGTTTCAATGCAAACCTTTTTATACTCAGCATATGTCAAATCACCCTAAATTACTGAAAAGGTACACAGTTTAACAAATGCATTAGCGGTTACCCCATTCATTGAGCTCATCTCATGGCAAACTGCATCTTACGAGCAACCAAAGAAATTGTTAATTTAATAGTGAAACTAAAAAAGTAACATTTTCAAAAACATCTCAGCTTGGTGGTGCTTCCTCCGGGTGTGCACATCACATGTCTCTCTGCAGAGTGGTTTAAGCTCTGCAGGGCGTCATGAATGTCTCTTCCAGTTGTTTCCATCACTGTCCATAGGACCAGAGTCCAAATGTATGTAGAATAGACATTCAAACATACCAGTTGGTTTTGTTGTTCGTCAACATGGGTCTCAGCTATTTCCAAGCTGCAGACCTCTCAGCACTCTAGTTTTATGGCCTCTTACCAGCCCCCATCACCTGACTTCAGACCTTCGTCTTGTGAGGGGGATATTTATGACTCCTTAATTGTCCACGCTCTGCAGAAAAAGCTCTCTGTGGAAAGGGTGCTGGGTTCCGTCATCTTACTGCTGTTATGATCCCAGCAGCCTTCAGAGTGTCATCGTATGCACAGTATAGTGGCACAGCATTAGGTGATGTTCATAGGAAACTGCTGTCATCACCACCATAGCTTCTGGTTCCTGTGCTTTCACAGAATCATGATGTCATCCTCGAACTCCTTCTGCGCTGTCGATGGAGCTTGGCACGCTCCCCTCATCCCACGAGTTTTCATGTTCCAACGCTGCTGAAGGTTTAAGGCAGAGCACGTCGTACACCTTAGTTGTCTTCCTCAGCGTCAATATTGAATCTTTCATTTTATTAAAAATCTCCTGGAAGCTCAGTAGCACAGCTCTCTGTGTGATGTCTGCTGTGCTGAAGATGATCTCTGATCCTCCTGAAGCCTCTCTCCTGGCCTCAGCTCCCATCTTGTGGACGATCCTCTCCTCTATTTTGCAGGCAGTTTCATGGTCCTTGCTGTGGCTCCAAGGTCTGATCTCATGATGGGCCCCAACCAGCTTGACCTTTGACCTCAACCACTGCCTGGCTGTCAGCTATGCCTGGAATGGTTCACGCTTCTCACTGGGCCTCTGAAGATTTCTCAGGAGATTACTGCTGCACCTGTATTTCCTTGCTAAGAAGAAAAACTTCTATTTGGAGAGCATGTCAACAATCATCAAACCACATTCTTTAGTTCAGTGAACTTCACTTATAGGCCATCAAAGCCTCATCTGAACATGGATGCACCACTTGCATAGGTTTAATATTTGTAAATAAAACGGCTAATCACACAAATCACTGCAACAATAATAGTAAACATTGTTTAATGTTAATCCTTGCACTCCACCTCTTGACGCATGGACACACCCATGCGTCAACTCACCAAACCTGGATCCCTGTCTTAAAGAAAAAGATTAGCTAGATCATGTCCCAGGCAACATCAGGGCATCTCCTCCGGAGTAGCTCCGTAACCCTGCAATAAAAGATGTTAGTGTGTCTTGCATATTAAGTTTGCTTAACACCTGGCTCTCCCAGGAGCCTGCATACACACCATCATGGCCTGGAAAGCAAAATCTGGAAGTGAAATCAAACTTCATACCTGTAAACAATTGTATCATAAGAGTAATAAGCATTCAACATCAGCAAGACAAGTGTCATGTGCAGGTTTTCTCAAAGCAGTAACTACAACTATTACCCTAATTCACCTCAGACATGGATTATCCCATGTACTCTGTTAACATTAATGTAATCAGTGACTTCTCTTAAGCAAAGTCACTCCACTCATATATTATTATTATGGGTTCAAAAGTGGCCAGCAAATGAGCCCATAATAAACTATTCCATAAATACCGTAATCTCTTATTTGTTTTACTCATGTCACTTGTCCGCTTCAGCTGAATCTACTACAGCATTCTCAAAGAAACAAACATTAGCAATACACATTGACTGTGGTCAGACGGAGGTCAGACACAGGTCAACAGATTCTAGAGGTGCCATAAAACACCATAAAGTCAACACTCGCTGTGGAAACAGTAACACTGGTCTCATCACAGTATGTCTCAAACCATATTAATTTCTCCATCAACATATGCCTGTAACTACAGTTTTCTTCACACATAAACCCAGAAATCTTGTAGTAGAGAAACATTAGCCAGTATTCCTATAAATCACATGATCAAACACATGAAGAACCGTAATGCTGTAAAAACGAAAATGCAAATGTTAGCGCTTGCGCAGGCGTATGCATACTTTGTCACAGATATCTCTGTGAACACACAAGCTAGTGAATGACGCACACATAGTAAATTCACAGACACAGAAAATGGCATTTAAAATGTTAAATCATCACGCAACCTCGAGTGTTGCTGTCATCTTTCTGCTCCTGTAAAGGGAAGCACACACAGACTCATCTGCACCCCTGCCAGGCGGGGGTCAACTTCACACAGTCGTGTTACATCAGTAAAGTCTTGTCAGCTTTTGTCAGCTTTTACCAGTCAGTCAGTTTGTTTTCCTTTCACTCACTCATTCATGCATTCATTCTTTCTTTCTTTGCTGATAGTGGAACCTATCGTCGCATTTAGTTTCCACTCTCAGCAAAATGACGTCATTTCAAAAAGAAAAAGAAGAACTTTAGTTTGGATTACATCGCTGAATCCTTTTGGACTGGGACTGTCATTTAATAATTGTCCCAAATAAGTGGCTTTCTCCAGAGTCCATTTAAATGTGGAGAACTCACTTGGCACAATTTTCTCGACGACGTGTAGCGCTTTTAATTCCCGACGTGCAGATCTGCTTAAAGAACAGAGATTATCAAACAAAACTTTCAGTGCACTGTGAAAGTATCAAAATAAAAAGGCCTTGTTAAGTCATGACACAAGCTCCTCATCTCAGGAGGGTAAATCATACCATTAGCATGGTTTATCATACCATCATACTAATCGGCAGGCTCAACTTCACAACAAAAGAAAAATCATCAGCTAGATTCACTCCAAATCAACCATCAGCTGCACAACACACAACATAATCCTAATGTCTTATTAGCTATGAGTTTAATTACCAGGTCTGTGCTCTTCACTCATTTAGGCCACAGATCTATTTTATTCAATTTTCCTTTTCCCTTCATCATAAAACATGTGACATGCTGTCATGCACTTCACAAAACAGTCTGTTCTGACGTATTCAGAGTTGTGTATCTAAATACAGGATTCACTCGCACATCAAAGCAGGAAACTCAGTGTTTTAGAGTCTCCACTCAACACACAACAACTCCAACACATCTCATTCACTCATACTAGAATTCAGTCACCTTTCATTAATCTAAAACCGATCAACTAATTTGCATATCAGCTATTAACCCACTAAGTTGACAGGACGACAGAAAAGCATGTTCAAAATAGTATCACAAAAGACAATTTCCCTCATACAGTAAATTACATGTGCTGCCTCAATCAAGCAGGAAGCTTCTCCCAATTTACCATTTTAACAACTAAATTTATTGTCTGATCACTGGTTGGTCAAACCAGGATCTTTTTTCCCACAAAAGTTAAACTGTTGTCCTCCAACCTGGAGAGTCAATTTTTTGCATTGGATAAATTCAGTATTTAATAACAAGTGTCTGCTAAATTGACACTATTTTAACACTGATGAAAGATAACAAGCTAATTTTCATTACATGTGTTTGTGTTATTAGGCAGGTCTAATGCATGTCTGTGGAGCTGCATCTCCAGCAGAGCATGTTCTTAAAGCTGCCTTTCCTACACACTTCTCTGCTATTATTTAATCATTTCTTAACTAATGTGCTATGAGTCTTCATGAGTCATTTTGTGTTTGGAATTGTTAGTAGGGTTAATGCATGTTCTGCTTGTGTGTGTGTGATTTTGTATATGTTTCTATTTTCGCAATGTTTCAGACTCCGTCTCAATTTTCCAACTTAAGCAGTCAGTTTTCTTTTCCCCAGGTTTGCTAACCCAAATTTTGATTTCCCACATTAAATAATTCCTATGTGTTCTCACCTAGTCTTCTCACTCTGTTGTCCTCTCCCACTTCAACAGTCCAACAGCCGGCAGTTCTCCTTCAGCTTTGTCCTGTGTCCCACTGTCTCTTCTTGCCATTTTACTCCACAGGTGGCAAATGTCAAACTCCAACTGTTCAGTTCTCCTCAAACGTTTTCTTCACATGCACAGTGAAGTCACAGCCACTCTCACTATTGTCCTCTGATGCGGTTGACTTCGTGCTAGTGGCTGAAGTGCTGCTGCTGCTGCCTTCCTGGGCGACTTCTTAGCAGCTGCTGCCGGTTTCTTGGCTTTGGCCGCGGCGGGCGTCTTAGCTTTGGTCTCAGTAACCCTGTTCATCTTGAAGGATCCGGAGGCCCCGGTGCCCTTGGTCTGCACCAGAGTGCCCTTCGCCACCAGACTCTTGATGGCGGTCTTGACACGGGCCTTGTTCTTGTCCACATTGTAGCCTCCGGCAGCCAGAGCCTTCTTGAGAGCGGCCACGGCTTTCACAATCAGCTCGCCCACGCTGAGGCTGACCTTCTTGGGCTTGGAAGTCATCGTCTTCTTCTTCTTGGCCTGAACCTCGGTGCAGGGCGTGTTTATGATGGAGCCTTTCCCACCACAGCGCTGGCACGTTGAACGCATCATGAAGGGTCCATTTCTTTCATGTCGCTAGCCAGCATGCTAGCTGCATGTGGCTTGCCCGAGTCACTCAGTCCTTTTTGAGCATTTCAACATGCTGCCACCGCCATCTTGCTCGCCCCTCCGTGGAATTCATCCAATCAGACAGGAAGATGGGTTTGCTTTCTTCTGCTGCTGCTGTTTATCCACATTGCTGCTGCTTTGCTGGGACTTTTTGTGCTCAGGACTTGCTGCTGTCTCTTTATCATGGAGCTGCATTCCTTATCTTCAGGGAGGAGTGAGCTCGCTTGTGAGGTTGAGAAACACATGGCACTGTAAATAAGTCAGCCAGAAACTTGGCCTGCATGTTTCCAATGATGTTAAACTATAACTTTCTTCCGACCGCTGCATGTGGAAAATTGATTCAGGTCTGCTTTTCACCTGAAAGTGACAAACTAAGACATTTCATTATTATCATCACTGCTTAATCAACACACATCTCTCTCTCTCTCTCTCTGTCTGTGTTTGTGTGAACAATCCTTTCTTAAAAGCAGAAAATGACATTGTAGTTGTTTTTCGGCTGATCAACACAAAACCTTTTTCCTATGATTATTTCTCTTCGTCTACAATGTAGTAATTTGTCTCTTTTTCACTCTTTTTTTTTTCTTCACAATAGCTGGTGGTCTGCAAAATCACCGCTCTCACTCACAATCAGAGGCAATCACTTTTGCACAGTGCACAAAAACACTGTGATGTCAGACACATTCACACTCACTTTTTCATCTGCATAAATAAACCATATGGCTGGAGATATGTGCCATGGTGATCCATAAGCATGATCACCAGTTTATTTAATTATTTTTAATCCAACAAAACAAATAAACAAAAACATGATGCTGATGCTACACACACACGAGTCAAGGTGCAGAAAAACTGCTCATGGAAACGCTGCACACTCTCTGTTTCCCTCTCTTTGAGTAGTTCTCAGACAGCTCTTGATCTGATAATGTGTAGCTTGCTCATCAGCTCAAAAAACAAAAACAAAACTGCAACGCGACATCACACAGTAGTTGCATGCTCTGCCCACAGTGGCAAAGTCTTACACTTACATATTCAACACAGCTTCTCCATCATGTATTTTTAGATGTTTCATACAGGGTTGAGCATATTAGTTGTTTTCACAGGTGTGCTGTATATCTCAACAATGGTTCATAATAAGACGACAGTCTTCCACACAGGTCAAGTGCCTCTATGCACTTCATTAGTTTAAATATTTACCTATATCACTTCACCTCACATGTCATCGTACTGAATTTAAGCAACCACAAGTTTAATGTAGGTTACTTTTAACAACTATCCACCTCAGTGGTTTGGCACACAGGCTGTTAACATTTTGTGTCAGGAAGGGGTGGGGGGAAAGCCACCCACCAGAGCACAGCTGCTGATGTGGGCTGGCCTTTTCCACACACTCTTCAAGGCTGGTGTGTTTTCTGAAAACTTCTAACATTTTAATCTCTTCCATTTTTAAGCCTGCGATTAACCGCACGGCTCAGGTCCGCGTGAAACCCGCGCGCTCGCGTGAACCCGCGCAGCTGTGGAGCCGTCGCTCCCTCTCTTTTTTACATAAATACTTTGTGCTGCCAGGAGCAAAGTCCAGCACAAACGTCTGTCTCCCTCCGACTCACTCTTGGTTGCTTAGAAACCCATGATAACAACAACAGTCGGTGTCACAGACCACATGTTCTGCTCCGCACACACCCACACAACAACAACAACGACGACGACGACAACAAAAACAACACAAAATAGGCCTACTGTCCAGCACAGTCTGGACCCCGCGGAACTTCTCAACGCCCCACAAAGTGGCGGAGAACTCACCTCTAGCCACACAAAGTAGCGAGGAACCTCTTGCTCCACAAAGTAGCAAGGAACCCGGGTATCGCTCCACAAAGTAGCGAACTTCTCAACGCCTCACACAGTGGCGGAGACTGCACAACGACACGGTTATAGAGTCGGCCTCTTCTCAACGCCTCACACAGTGGCGGAGACTGCACAACGACACGGTTATAGAGTCGGCCTCTTTAAACTTACTTGGCGTTGCTTAGAGTGTAATATCAGCCCGAATCCCGCCGACCGTCATTCATCGAGGAGAAAAGACAGACCGCGAATCCACAGGAACTTCCTGGCTGACGTCAGTCTTTCAGCGTGCCTCTCCTCCCCTCGGTGAATGCGATTCCAGGGCTCCGGCATCGAAGGACCAATTAATGATAGGTTTGTAGCATAAACCTATTCGCTGGAACGTTAAGACAATATAATTACACTGCAAGCAAGACACAAGTAGGCAAACTTCTTCATGGTACTCGTGCACGGGAGAGAACCAGACAAACGCCGTTCCTTCGCTTGACCCCAGTAGCTCTCGTCCGTCCTCCCGTAACACTGTCCTTTTATTGAGGTTACATGAATATGCATAGGTTCATTAACATACGACGTCTACATACAAACAAAGAGTACCTTGCCTGTGTGTGTGTGTGTGTGTGTGTGTGTGTGTGTGGTTGCTGATCAAAGGGTTAAACATCCTTGGTCAGGAAGAGGGTAGCCTCCCCCTCACCCTAGATGGTTCATCCTAGATAACACGGTGAGGAAGTCCTGCAGTTCATCTAAACAAAGAGCACTTAGACTAGAACAGATGTAGCTACGTTAATCCTACCATAAAACAATAAGACACGGTATGACCTCTCATGCTCCCAAAGTGCTGTCTAATACACACAAAGTTTGCAGACTATCAAGGATCAAAACCTCTACCAATCTACAACTAATTACAAAACTCTAAGCATATATAAGTAAATATTTCTAAGCATAAATGACAATCAACAATACAAATCTAACAACGAGTACCATGCAAAAGATGTGGATGTGCTGCAGAACACAGAGAAAGGTGTTCGTACTGGGTAAACACAGATTTTTATTTCTTTTGTAATTTTTTTTTGCAGATGGCCTTTTCTTGCCAAAATGTATGTCTAAATGCATGAAACAAACTTTTAATTTCAAGAAAATATATTTTATAGGGGCATTAGCAGACAGAAGCATCTGAGTCTTCTGCATTAAGCAATTTGTTTCTTTCAGTTCATGGAGAAAGGAAACTGAAATACGCATCGGAATATTTTCAATTCAAAACACACATCTGTTAATCCTGTTGTCTAAAAGGATTCTCTCAATATTAACATTAAGTGTTGACAAGTCTTAGAATGTGACAACCGTTGTGTTATTTCTCATTTCTCAGTCTTATTCTCAGCAACCACTTAATGACAAAAAATAAAGATATCATATTGTATGAAATGGGTTGTTTATTTACATTTGCTTTGTATGAAATGTATATCATTGACAGAAGTTTTACTGTATGCACATACATACTCAATGTGCATGTAGGTGTGTTGGTATTTACGATCATGTGCTGCGTGCTTGGCTGCCTCTCGGTGTCCAGTGTTTGGCTTGTTTGGCTCTATGAGAGAAGATTTCTCTGGCTGGAATGTGTGTGAGAGAGACTGCCAGAGACACCCCTCATTAGAGCACAATACTGTACAGTCTGGAGTGCTGACACGAAGCCTGCACAGATCCATTTACAGGAACTCAGGCCTGATGGAATCGTACTAAAAATGACTCTATATATACATATATACATGTATATGTAAACAAATATTAATATTATTAATTGTTTTTGTTTCTATAATGGTTAATCCACCTGTTGGTGAAATCTCTTTAATTAAAATCATATTTTTAATGCTAAAATTATTACTGTTATGTATGAATTTTCAAATGGACTGTTCTACAAAAAAGCAGAAAGAATAGTAAAGCACATCACTATTTTGGATTAAGAAACCTAGTTAAAGTTATTTACTTCCATTCCTGAACAGAAAAATTGGTTCTAGTTGTTGAATATTGTGCTCGACTAATTTCCTGACTTCTCATAAGTGTGCCGGCTCAAATGTGGGTATTGAAAATGCGGACTCAGTTTGTTATTTGTATATACTCCATAAGGTTTAATTTTAAACAAGCTTTTGACAAGTTTCTAAAATATTTCTACTGTAATTATGTTTCATTTTCACTTCCTCTAAACTAAAAAATAATTTGCATTTGCAAGAAAAACTTATTGAAGCAAGCTTTCATGACCACGAAGCCTACAGCAGTACAAGCACTAAATCCATCTTAAAGACTCCAGATCTGTATCATTGTGTGTCATATCATCTACACACTGATGTAACCTCCTGCATGAGTAATAAAACACCCCGAAAACATTTTATCTTTCAGTTCAATATTTAACTTGTTTTGAGTTTTTCTTAGTAATGGAAAAACTGTCATATTTCACGTCACTGATCTGTTTTTCAGTTGTTAACCCTTTACACACTGACGTACAGAAAGTATACAACTGCTTCTAACGATTGTGAATGCATGCATGAATACCTCTCATGCATACTTCATGGACACAGAACACTTATGGAAGTTCAGCAGTGAATGCCTCCTTATGGGATCTATGGGAATTTGGCTTCAAGTGCAAAAAAAAAAACTGTTTCTCCACAGTTGGAGCAGCAGGGCAGAATGCTCTGGCTCTCCAACTGCTGAGACAGAGAAGCACACCTTAACCACGTCATCACTGAAAACTCCATGCACAGAAACTAAAAAAAGGCTTGCACTGAATTGTGTAGTGAAAGTCTTTGCTTACAATAATCTTGGGGATTGTGAAACTTTAAAGTGCTCGTCAGCTGCGAAAGACATACTTTTATAAGAAACTGGTTACACCACAAAATTACAGCTACTAAAAAAAAGTAATCTGTTATATTACAGCATTACATAATGAGAGAAGTAACTCCTTAGAGTGACAGATTTAGAAATTGTCATGGGGGCATAAAGTTTTATACTATAAACTGTATTTTCAAAAGAATACATTTGAGTCGAGTTGATATTGGTAGCCCCGCCTTGGTAGCCCCGCCTCCATCCTTTAATTGGAAGAAGCTTCTTGGTTTTGCTCACAGTGAGACGTTAGCTAAAAGCTAACAGTGAGGGCTTCAGAAATGTAGCACTACATCGTTCTCCTCCTCCACAGCTCTCGTCATCAGTGCTATGCAGAGGTGCAGGTGCTTCATAGTGTTGAGTTCCCAGGTAAATAATGAAATACTTGCACAATGTGACTGCCATCCTCTCGACTGTGTTCCCCGTCCACCTCACTGACACAACTGCAGCATTGATAATTTAACCATGCATCTAAAAGTCAGAAGGACTTGGAAATGATGAACAAGGATCTCAACAATTCTTACACTTTCTTAAATATCTTACCTCACAATAATACATCAAATTACTGAGAGGGAACTGTACTCAGAAAAAAAATGCATATCTTGTGGTGAGCAGGCCTCTCAGCTGAAATGCAAACAGTGCAGATATCTAGAGGCGTGCTTGAAAGATCACTACATGCAGATGAGGCCTTTGCTCCGCCTGTAAAAAGGCCAACAGAGAGAATCCCGTGTGTATCAGTGGTTGCGAAATGTGGTGTTGTTGCCGTGGTGGGAGTGATTGTGGGTCTGGGTGAGGGGAAGACATGTTTACACAGATGAGTGAGTGTATTCTGAGTGAGGCCTGTTGATGCAGGTGTTTGCTTGTTTGGGTGCTGAGGTCGTGCACCGATGATGAGTATAAAGTATATTTTGTGTGTGCTTCTAAAGTACGTTCCACCTGTCTGTGACTATGCAGCAGTGCTTACTCTGCAGGCTTACTGACATTTCAGAAATGAGTTATTTCATTATTTGTGTGTGTAAGAGACTGTGTTGAGTGCTTTTGACAATGGAAAGTCATAAGTGATGAGTTTTCAGTGAACAGTTACTGTTTGTGAAAATGTGCTAAAAGTTTTTGCTGATAATTTTTCCTTAAGTTCTGTATATTTAAGTCTGTGAAGCAGTTCTGTGCATGTTTGTGTGTGTGTGTGTGTGTGTGTGTGTGTGTGTGTGTGTGTGTGTGTGTGTGGGTGTGTGTGTTTGTAACACTCATTTTCCACCGCAAGAGGCTGCAGCTTTGCCCTTTGTTCTAAGTAGTGCTAAAGGCACTTCCGAATGAGTGTTAATTTCTTCAAGCACTCTCAACAGAAGGCGTTTGTATTGTGTGTTAGCAAGTTCAAGTAAATAAGACACAATCTGCAGTGTTTGTGCTTAGGTTACAAATGTATTGTACTTTGCTGGGCGTAGATGAGTGGAGTTTTTTTCCACTTCCAGGGCCCAAGACTGCATGTCTGTGGACATGAGTTTAAATAAACTGTGCTCTGATGTTAACAGTGGATAGTGTTTAGTGTTTCTGCTTTTCACACCAACTCACAAGATTCTACAGTGGTTTTTATTGTAGTTTACATTTCCTCATATGGAGGAAGGCCTGTTGCCTCATGATGGAGGCAGATTTGTAAGAAAAGCCGGAATATTTTTTATTTTTTAATATATAAGGCGGGTTTGCACTACGCTGTGTGTGGCTACATGAAGATAACAATAACTCTGGAAATGAAAAGGTTTTTTTTTTACCTGTTTTCATAGACAAACACATAAGTCAATATGCAACAGCAACAATAACCAACCTACATATGAATGCAAATTATTCAAGCAAACCTTTTTACCCACTTTGACATGTGAGAGAAACTGGTCTAGACCACGTTTCACACTTATATCTCAACAACTGTTTTCTCTCCTGCCTCTTCCTTTCATACTTATGTGACTTGTAATCAATGCTGCATCATATAAAAACTTTTATGCATTAACAGAAGAATTATGTGTTTCTGTATCAAATTGTATGTTTTTTTTATTAATGGGCTAAAGCATCAGAAACCAGTCACCTCGATACTCTTCTGGTTCTAGGTGGTGGCTGGACAGACCCAGAACTGGCTGACTTTGAGCTGTTGGTGATCATGAGTGCCACGGTTGAGCCAACCTCCGCCACATGCCAGGTTCGAACATCCTACCTTCCCGACGAGATCCTCTGGGGCTACGAGTTCCCCCCTGTCGTCTCCCTGTCCACGTCAGGAAAATACGTGGCTGATTTTGCCTTTTTTGACAAAGTGGCAAAAACCAAAACTCCACCCCTTTTCAAGCAGGGCCTGCCACCAGACGTGCAGTCGCAGGGGTCCCGTCAACGTAAGGGCAAGGAAGACGGAACGGACTTGGAAAAGATGAGACTGGAGGAGAGCTACAGGGGGGAGGAGAAGGGCCGCCAGAGAGGGCGTATTCGGGACAGCAGCCCACTGAGTGTTCGAATTAGTAATGTGTGAAAGGGAGTGAAAGAAGAGGTTCTGAAAGTTGATGTGAAACCAAGATCAGGCAAAGATAGGAACAAAGAAGAAGCGACCACATTCTCATGAAGAAGCCTAAACTGCCAATGCATGAGTTATTCTAAAGTACGTGGCAGGAAACTGAACACCTGGGTGTTAAGACTGCGCATGAAAACCAGACACACTCTTTAACCACAAGGCTGTATACCAGAACAAACAAAGAAGATGTTTACAGCCTTTCAGAGTTCGAATATCAAGTTACAAACCTGACTTATACAAATCGACAGCATGCTAAAAGATTTTGTATTTTCAATGATGTCAACAAATTAGTGTCTACACCGTATTTTTTAGAGAAAATTGAACGAGATGAGCCATGAACTTTAAAGCAAGTTCAATATACCCTCAGCATCTTTCCATTGTCTAGATTCACTTACCCTAATAATGGCAGTCAAGTGGTCACATGAAGCTGGTTATCAACTTGCTAAATTAACCCAGGGTTTCTCCTACATGTCCATTTGAAAGGCAACAATAATACAGGCTGAATGTAACACAGCTGCTGCAGAGAAATCAGCAGTGTCAGTGTGTGTGTGTGTGTGTGTGTGTGCGTGTGTGTGTGTGTTGGGGGTGGGAGGGTCCTGAACAGTGGTTTAATATTAAAATGCATGTATGTATGTATGAATGCATGTGAGTGCTTTGGTCAGTAAGACTGGAAAAGAAGAGATGATATATTAATAAAGTTTAGCCTATTTGAATCCAGGAAAGAAAGCCAGCAGAAAAGGCCAACTCTGTGAATTAAAAGACTTATCAATATCAAAGCTCTGTCATTAAGACACAGGAGAATGATGCTCATCAGGGAAAAAAGAGATTTTAGACAGTATAAAAAAAACCTTTAGACCCTCCTACTGTCTGAGCAGAATCTTTCTACTGTCTGCGGAATCTTCCAGGAATGGTGACGCTATTTTCTGGAGAACTGATTGGTCAGCGAATTAGGTTTGCAGCACCGGACACTAAAAAGAAGTCATGCATTACTCATTACTTTTCTTAAAAGTAATTCAGTACATTACTTAATTGCCAAACAGAATATCACAGTAAAGCATGCAATAGACACGTTGGTCAAAGTGTCAATTTCATGCTTTTCCTTTTCCGAAGCAGTAAATGGACATGCATGCAAAGGTTGCATTACTAGCAGAGGGAGATAATAAATTTGCTGGCAAAGCTTTGGTGTGATATCAGGTTGAAAGTTATTCATTATACTGCTGAGATTACTTATTGTTACTCCATGAAATGACCTGAAAAGCAGTGTCCCATAATTACCATTTAAGGATATAAATCTGAGTCTACAGTCCCACACATCAACACAAATCAATATCCCAATGAGGACACACACACACGATCATTTATTTCGTTTTTACTTATGAAAACAAAGCAGATGAAAGATGAAAACCAGAGACTTCAAAGTCGTCGCCACAGTGATTCTACTTTAGAAACATGAACAGGTAGAAACAGAGGCTTCAGTCTTACTTCTCAGCAGTTTGTTATCTGTTAAAGTTCAGGGTCTGGCTGCTGGGCTGGGGTCAGCTTCACTCTGCTTTATCATCACTCTGGCTCTTGGCTAGCTTAGTGTTAGCATGCTGCCTGTGCAGATGGTTGTAAAGAGCTGAAGTTGTGTTAGTAACATAATGCAGCCGTTTCTTTCCCAGAAGCTGTTTGCACTTTACCATCACTTTTTTCTTCTTCCTCCAGCACACAAACTGAAATCAGCTGATTATAGCACATGTGTGTAAGAAGAAGACAAAACTTTTGTTCCATGTTTTTTCTTTGGATCCACCTCCCTTACTTTTGCAATGAAAGCAACAACATAAATATACATACAACAAATGTTAACTGTAATGCAATTATTGGATTACAGTAATGCATTAAATTACTGCGTTATTGAAAAAACTAAAAACACTGGATTTTCATGTAAGAAATGAACCACCTACATCATACAGAAAACCCAAGATTAACCTGGATAAGATGAAATCTTACTTTGTAGCACAGTCCTCAGGGCAGCAGATAAAAAATCAATCTGTAACAAAAATCATCAAAGTTAAGGATTATTTAGGATTTTTAAAAACATTTTATCTAAGAAGAAAAATGCTGAGGCAATTCTGGCTTGAGAGTAGTTTTGCAGTGAAGCTGAAGGTTGGATGTGTTGATTCACAGTACTGGTTTTGCTTTTTTGTAAAAATAAATAAATACCTGCAACAGGTAACGAGAACTGGAACTGTAGTATTTTAATGAGGGATTTTAAAGGGCAGTACCAACATCACTACGTGAAAAATGAGCTCTTTTATCCAGACGTCTCATTGTGTTCGTTGGAGTACATATATGTTTAGTAATGTTACTAAAAGCATTTTAACATAAACAAAAGGTGGCATTTTATACAGACAG